>NC_045614.1:181372877-181675908 GCF_009829155.1 Mustela erminea
AGAGAAGCAGGCAGAGAGAGGAGGAAGCAGGCTCCCTGCTGAGCAGAGAGCCAGATGTGGGGCTCGATCCCAGGACCCTGGGATCATGACCTGAGCCGAAAGCAGAGGCTTTAACCCACTGAGCCACCCAAGCACCCCAATTTTTTTTTAATTCTTAAAGTTGGAAAGAAAAATAATAAAAAACCTATGAGGAGACTAAATGTCAAATATTTCTTAAGACATGGATTTTATATGTAAACCGAAGAAAATTTATGAATAATATATATAGCTCTTGATGTATTAAATTACTTTACATAATATGTAATGTAAACTAATATAGTTCATATTATAATTATTACATTAAACAAACAATTATATTAGTTTTACAAATAAAATAAGAAAGTATATATTCATTTGAGAAAAGAAAATGATAAAAAGCCACAAAAATCTTTTTCTGTAACCTTGAATGCTTTATGTAAATTCTGAAACTTTGCAGTCTCCTATGTATAGAACAATGACAATATCTACTTTTCAGGGATTTTTGTTTGCTTATTTTGAGGATTAAGTCTTATAAAAGTATACAAAGGCCCTACTACACTGCTTAGTATGTAATATAAGATTAAGACACATAAAAAATTAGGCAATATAGAGACTTTCATATATATAGATTTTACCCCACTTTTTTCCAGATTTTAGTTAACTTGTAAACAATTGCTTCTATTATCCCTTTTTATTCCTCAAACTTACCTTTTTAAAATATACCTGTTTACCTTTTAGGAATAAGGTAGATTGATATTTCAGCTCAAATAATGTTTAGTTTTCATTCTTGCTTAAGCATGTACTTTAGAAATGCATCGAGGAAAAAGAAAGAGAGAGGCCAACAATAAAACAGACTCTTAAGTGTAGGGAACAAACTGAGGGTTACTAGGGTGGATGGGGGATGGGTTAAATGGGGGATGGGCATTAAGGAGGGCACTTGTGATGAACATTGGGTGTTGTATGTAAGCGATGAATCACTAAATCTTACACCTGAAACTAATATCACACTAACTGGAATTTTTAAGAAATCGGAAGAAAAAAAAGAAATTAAGACAGAAACAGTCTATATGTCCAACTCTAAAATAATGAGAGAAATTATTAATCCATATTTTTTTACCTTCTAATTTTGAAATAATTATAGATTCACAAAAAGTAAATTTTTAATTCCTAAAGTAAAGTTGGAAGGAAAAATAATAAAATACCAATGAGGTGATTAAATGTCAAATACTTCTTAAGAGATTTATTTTATATGTAAACTGAGGAGAATTTATGAATTTACATTATCATTTAGAAAACTGACCTTTTCTCACATATGTAGACTGGTGAAACCACCTCTGGTCAAGGTACAGAACCCTTACATCACCTAAAACATTTCCTGTGTGCCAAATAGTCACACCAACCTTTCCCCATCCACCAGTTTTAACTCCTGGCAACCAATAATCTGACCTACAGATTCATACGTTGTCATTTTGGAAATGACTTACAAATGGAATCATACAGTTTGCAACCTTCGAGGCAGGTTTTTCACCAAGCACAGTGTCTTTGAGATCTGTGCAAGTCATTGTAGGTATTAATCCCATTCTATCCTGCATTGTAATTTATTGTGTATATGTACTACAGTTTGTTTAACCATTTACCTAGTGAAAGTTATCTATTGTTTCTGGTTTTTGACTGTTCAAAATAGTTGCAATGAACAATTGTGCATGTTTTTGTGTGTACATATGTTTTCAGATCTCTGGGATAATGATCTAGAAATACAGTTGCTGAGTCACATGGTGCATGTATGCTAGAGTGGCTGTATCATTTTACTTTCCATCAGCAATGTATGAGTGATCAGTTTCTCCATATCTTTTCAAGCATTTGGCATTGCCATTACTTATAACTGTTCCAAGTGGATATGTAGTTGTGCAGAAGAATTTACATAGTAGGTCTGAGATTGCCATCTCAGGTTGTCCTTGGCTGGTATCATGGAACCTGGATTTAGAGAGGCTTCCCACTATCCCCTAGTAAGAATGAATCACTGTATCTAAACTCTCTTGTAAAATGATCTGGTTTATGTTGAACACCTCCTTTCCTTCTGGAACTCTGGAATTTTGTGCTTTGTTTTTTGTTTTTTAAAAAGAGATTTATTTATTTATTTATAAGGAGGGGAGAGGCAGAAACCTTAGCTGAAACCAAGAATGGGAACCTCAACGGACTAGGCCACCCAGGCACCCCTGGAAATCTGGGATTTTGATAGGTTGGAGGCAGGGGGTGCCTACACAACCATCTCCCGATTAGAAAACCTTAGCACTGAACCTCTAATGAGATACCCTGAACTACAACATTTAACATGGGTTGTCACAATCATTGCTAGAGGAAGTATGACATGTGTGACTACACTGGGAGAGAACTGTTGGAATCTTGCGCCTGATTTGCACTGGAATTTTCCCCATGTATGATTTACCTTTGCTGATTTTGCTTTGTATCACTTCACTGCAACAGATCATAGCTGTAAGTAGGACTATATGCTGAATCGTCTGAGTTCTCCAAGAAAATCAGCAACTTGGGGTGGTCTTTTGAACCTTGATATAGAATTATCCCATGTTAATCTTAATTTACATTTCCCCACTGGCTAGTGATGTTAAACATCTTTTCATGAGCTTGTCATTTATATATCATCTTTGATGAAATGTTTTTTTATGTCTTCATTTTATTTTCTTCTTTTCTTTTTCTTTCTTCATTTCCTAATTTGACTTCCTGGTTTTTTCTACAGTTGAGTTTTGGAAGTTCTTTATATATTCTAAATCTTTTTATCATATTTATGGTTTGTAAGTATTTCCTCCCAGTCTGGAGCCTTTCTTTTTATCCTTTTAACAAGACAAAATATTTAACTTTGATGAAATCTAATTTATTGATTTTTTTAAATTTATGCATAATGCCTTTCATATTATGTCTAAGAATACCTCACAAATCCCATGTGCCAAGGGCATTTTCATATGTTTTCCTATAAAACTTTTATAAGGGGGCGCCTAGGTGGCTCTGTCAGTTAAGTGGCTGTCTTCGGCTCAGGTCATAATTCCAGGGTCCTGAGATTGAGTTCCCATATCTGGGTCCCTGTTCAGTGGGGGAATCTGCTTCTCCCTCTGCCTGCTGCTTCCCCTGCTTGTGCATACTCTCTCTGTCAAGTAAATAAATAAAATCTTTAAAAAAAATTTTATAGTTTTACATGTTATATTGAAACCTATCATCTTGTTTAAGTTAAATCTGTATAATGTGTGAGGCTTAAGTCAGGGTTTTTGGTGAATGGATATCTGATTACTTGATCTTCATTTGTTGAAAATACCAAACTTCTCCCATTTAATGACTTCACAACTTTTTCAAAAGCCAGTTAGTTATGCTTGTAAAGGGATACTTCTGGAAATTCTATCCTACTCCATGGATCTATGAATCTTTCCTCCACCAGTGCCAATCTTGATTACTGTAGAGATACAAAGCTTGGTGTGAGGTAGAGTGATTTCTTCTTTTCTTTTGTCCTTTTTCAAAATTAAAGTTTTAACTCTTCTCATTCTTTTGTCTTGAAACAAAGGTAGCTTTAAGAATGATTTATAAAATATCTTGGTGAAGATTTTGATAAGAATTATGTGAAAACTGTATAACAATTTAAGGAGAATTGACATCTTTATTATGTTTAGTCTTCCAATGTATTGACACAATCCATTTCTCCATTTATTTATATCTCCTTTGTTTTCTTTTATCGGAATTTTCTAGTTTTCAATGTATATGCTATATGCATGATTTGTTAGATCTACATCTACGTATTTACTTCTTTTTTTGAGTGATTGTAATTTATATTGTACTTTCAGTATCTATACACTCATTGTTAGTATACAGAAATACAATTTATTTTTATGTGTTTGTCTCTTATCCAGCAAACATACTATACTCACTAATTAGTTTTATGAACTATTTTTATGGATTCCTTGGGATTTTCTACATAGACCATTATGTCGCCTGTGAATAAGGACAGTTTTTTTTTTTTTTTTAAAGATTTTATTTATTTATTTATTTGACAGAGAGAAATCACAAGTAGATGGAGAGGCAGGCAGAGAGAGACAGAGGGAAGCAGGCTCCCTGCTGAGCAGAGAGCCCGATGCGGGACTCGATCCCAGCACCCTGAGATCATGACCTGAACCGAAGGCAGTGGCTTAACCCACTGAGCCACCCAGGCGCCCCAATAAGGACAGTTTTATTTCTTCATTTTTGATCTGGGTGCCCTTAATTTCCTTTACTTGCTGCTTTCAATTGTTTTTCTTTGTCTTTAGTTTTCAGAACATTTACTATGATACATTCTGAAATGGATTTCTTTAGGTTTATATCGTTTGGGGTTTGCTTAGCTTTTTGATTCTGTTGGTTTATGTCTTTTGCGAAATTTAGAAAATTGTCCATCATTATCTTTGAAAACATTTTCAATCCCATCTTCTTTCTCTTCTCCTAGTGGACTATGATTGCATCATTGATATATCTTTTTTTAAATTGTATCACAGATTCCTGAGGCTCTGTTCACTTTAATTCCAGCTCATTTCATATCTGTGGTTAAGATTCAATGATTTCTAGTATTTAAATTTTGAGACACTGATGCTTTTTTCAGCCACTTCCATTCTGTTGTAAATCCTACCATTGTGGGTGTATTTTTGTTTATTTTGTTATTAATCATATTTTTAAGGTAAAATCCACATTTGGTTATTAATTGTGTCTTCTATTTCTTTGCTGTTTTCTAGTTCTTCGAGGAGACATTCTCTTTTCAGTTAGTTTTAAGCTTGCTCATGATATAGCCTGTTGAAATATTTTTATGATGGCTGTTTTACCATCCCTGTCAAATAATTCCACTGTATCTGTCATGCATGTCAGCTTTGATATCTATTGATTGACTTTACTCATTCAAGTTGAAATTTTCCTGTTTTTTTTTTTTTAATATGACAACTGATTTTTAGTTGAAAACTGGACATTTTGAGTATTATGTTATGAGACTCTGGATTTCATTTAACTTTTTTGTTTGTTTATATTAACTAGTTTCCTGATACTGCTTCAGAAGGGGAAGGGGGTGGGTACTGCTTTCTTACTTCCATGTAACTATGAAATTCTAGGTTCCCTTTTTGGTCTCTATTGACACCTGGGGTTGAGGAGAAGTTTCCTCATTATAGTTGAGCAGGGGTAGGGTGGAATTTTCAGCTGTCAGTATGCCTCAAAAGAAACCAGTCTGGCTGGGAGGAGCAAGAATGTCTTATTGCTCTTCCCCACATGATCTCCACTGTCACTGATGGAAGAGGGAGGGCTCATTAATGTCGGCTGGTGATGAAAGTCTTGTCTTTCCATAGGGCCTACTCTGACGCCACCCCAGAAAAGAGAGTGCCTCATTTTCACAGACTGAAGGTAGAGTACAGACTCCCCATCTAGTCCTCATTTATACTTAAAATGAGAGATGAAAAATTCTGGTTCCCTACTTGTGCTTCTCTGGAATAACCCCAGCAGGGAATTTGGGTGTCTGTTGGGGATAGAAGCCATGGATCCTCACTTAGCCTTTGCTGCTGGAGGATGAGGATGGAACCAGAGTTTATTGTAGTATTTGGTTGGAATGGAAGATTTCATATGTAAAATATGTCTGTCTCATTGGGCTGCCTTTTTTCCTGGTCCTTTGTTTAAAAAAAGCAAGCTTTGTTTTCTTATTTATTTTGGGGGACAGTTGCCATTTCTGGTTTGCTAGCTTCTCCAGCACCAAGTCTTGGGAAAAATGGGGCAAAAAAGAAAACTCAGTGATCTCACCACCACATTGTTCCTGAGTCTCTCCCCATTTCAGAGTCTCCTTAGTTTGTTTTATAGATAGTCTTTAAGATTTTTAGTTGTATCAAGTGTAAAGAATAAGGAAAAAAAAAAAAAAACATTTCTACTCTATCTTTCCAGAAGCAAAATACCAAATCTATAGGGTTTTAGTAAAGAGAAAATAAATTTCATCAAGAGTCTAGAGTATTGACCATTACTTACAAACATCTAATAATTATTAGTATCCAACTCTCACAGCCATATAAATATTCTGAAAATTAATTGAAAGAGGGATTACATAAAATGAAGAATTAAGTTTCCTCCCTGGTGATATGATATATATTAAATTCACACATTAGTTAATCATCACCTATCAATAATTTGCATAGAGTTTGTAAGAAAGTGAGGATTTTTAGAATACAATCTATTAAATGAGAGTCATATTTCTTCTGTACAACACTTGCATGGATTTCATTATTTTGAAATCTTTGGTACAAGCTCCCTATTTATATTTCTTAAACGTAATTACTAAGAAGGAATTGCATCAACTGATCTCACTGCCCGATTGCTTTCCCATCTGTCCTTGACATTTAAGTGGATTTTCCGAGTATGAAAGAAAATAATAAAAAAGAAAAAGAGAGAAAGTGATAAGAGCATAAGTAGATAGAGGTCAAAACTACTGAATTCTCTCTCTCATTTAACAGCTTGAAACCTTAGAGATTCTACAATTGTAGATATACTTGCTAGTTAAACTGTTCCACATCAAGTTTTATTCATAATGGTGCAAAATGAAAACCCAGATACTGGATAAATCATGATCAATTTAACAGAGTCTTTATGCCTTTATCTCTTTATGAGGAGAATAACATTATTACCTCTACTACCTTTCAGGGACTTCATGCAAACATCCTTGACTGTGAATTTCCAAATTTGTGTTACCTAGTTTTCCTACTGTTTTAATCCCAACCTTCCTGACTATGCCATGCTGTCTTATTTTTTTTATTGTATCTTTTCACTTTTATTATATTAAATGTTACTATTTCCAAAGCCTTTGCACAAAGCTCTGTGTTCTTAGTAGTAAAAGCACTATATAAATCTAACAAGCAAAGCCAAGATTGAAATCCAATAAAGGAGAACCTCTAGAAATTATTAAAGACTTCACTGACAGAGAAATTAAACCTTGATATACCATTTCCTTATCTTTTCACTGCAGTAGAATCAGTGAAATCAATATATCTGAAATGAACCGCATACAGACTATTCAGAAGAATGGTTCTGGCACAAAAGTAAACAGCTTCTAAAACTTGTCAAGACTACTCATTCCTTGAAAAAGTGTGGACAGAGTTGTAGCAAGTTGCTTTTGTTTGTTTGTTTGTAATGTATCAAAATTATAAAAGTGAAAGCTATCACTTCAGATGGATCCACAAATGGATGCTAATGTACCCCAATATTAAAAATAGAAAATCTCATAACATAGCCACAATATTATAAAAAGGTCATGCCTGTTTCATGTTTGGAACTCAGGAGCAGAGGGATCAAACAAGTATTAATAAATATGACAGAAAAATAAATAAATTATTTGTAATTTAATTAGTAGGCACTAGTATCCAGTCTCCAATCACCATCTCTACAAGCTTAGCACAAAATATATAACCATCCAAGAGTTAACAGACAATAGTACACACAGATGACTGAAGATTCTTTAACATTTTTTTTTATTCTGGGGGCGCCTGGATGGCTCAATGGGTTAAAGCCTCTGCCTTCGGCTCAGGTTGTGATCTCGAGGTCCTGGGATTGAGCACCACATCGGGCTCTCTGCTCGGTGGGGAGCCTGCTTCCTCCTCTCTCTCTCTTTCTTTCTCTATCTCGGTCTCTCTGCCCACTTGTGATCTCTGTCAAATAAATAAAATATTTTAAAAAAAACATTTCTTTTATTCTGGTCACATTAAACTATTTTAAGTTTAAGGAATAAATATGTGTGACTAGATACATATTCCTAGAGATGAAAAACAAACTGAAAGATAGAGCAACTGAAGAATGATATACTAAACACATGCCAGGTACCATACAAAGTATTTTTGCACACATTTTCTCATTGAATACCTCCAAATTCCACAAGTTAGGAAGTAATGACTTATTCTAGACTTGTAAGTTATAGCTCCTGATATGCTTTTAAGCTTTCTCTATCTTTTTTAAAAAAAAAGATTTTATTTATTTATTTGATAGACAGAGATCACAGGTAGGCAGAGAGGCAGATGGGGTGGGGGAGGAGGCGGGCTTCCTGCTGAGCAGAGAGCCCAATGCGGGGCTCCATCCCAGGATCCTGGGATCATGACCTAAGCCAAAGGTAGAGGCTTTAACCCACTGAGCCACCCAGGCGCCCCTGCTTTCAACCTCTTAAGAGATGCTCCATCTATAGGCCTCCTTAAAAGTATGGCCTTAGGTGGTTATGAATAGTACTAGGTATTTTCATTGCATTACTCTTACTTATACGTGATTTGTTTTGGGAATAGATTCCCTCATCCAGTCAAAATTGGGCTGCCAACATGAAAAGGTATTCCAGGCCAAACAAATTCCTTCTTATAGGAATTTCAACTGGACAAATGGAAACAATCTATTTGTAGCTGGCTGTATAAGTCAAGGTTCAGTCAGAAGACAAAAACCACCCAGAGATTTGGATAGGGAGAATGTAGAGAATTTCTGCATATGTTATTTCAAAGATGAGAAGAAGTAATAAGTTTATCATCCCTAAGAGAAACACCTACCATCCCTAATCCCAGGGGAGAAAGAAAAAATTTTGATTTATTAAGATTAAGAAATTTAGATAAGGGGCCCCACAAAGCTAAAATTCCGACTCCTGAGGAGAAGATCCTCGCCAATGATGTTGAGGTTTCTGACCTTGGAGGAGAAAACTAAATTGTCTGGTACGTGAGCTTCTAGTATTGGTGTCTCAGAGCAGACAAGATGAGGCTGAGTTTGCACGTGTGGAAAAAAACTGTGAACTGGATTTACTGTCCCCTAGAAGAAGGAACTGCTGCCTTTGGATTAATCATTGTTAGAGTAATGCTTACAGAAACAAGCAAAGAGAAAGCAACCAAGAAGGAACTAGTCCTTTTTTCTTCTTCTTAGCCTTCTGCTCCTTTTCTAACACTCTCTATTGACTGGCCAACAAGGAGCTCGCAAAACAGATATAGGGCTTCTAGAATCTCAACTCCAGTGCTACAAAGCAGATTATACCAGGATGGGTTTGAATCTGAGAAAGAAAAAAACCTTTCTATTATATGTAACTATTATATTCTCCTCATTTAGCTGCTCAGCTTTCCTATATGCTCTTCTATACATATTTTAACTTTCCTATGACAACAAAACATGTTTTTACTTAATAAGATGTAACTTTCATTCAAGTGAAGCCATTCTTATACTCTACTGAAAAATTAAAAAAGTGTAAAATTCCAGCAATTACTGTACCTGAGTCTGGGACACTGTCACATTATCCATCTCTGATTTATGTTAATTTTTCCTCAAATTCAGTCACAATCACATCTACATATTTTGTTCCTTGAATTATAAATCCTGTTACCTGAGTGGTAAACTGTGTTACTACATTATACATTTAACCTTCTACAAGGCTTGAATAAAGTAATGAGGGGAAGAAAAAAAATACAGAAGGAAACTCAAACTCACACATACACATACGCATGCATATATACATACGATAAGCAAAGAAGAAAATAAATAAATATAAATACCAATATAAATATATAAAGCAAGGAATTCCTTATTTCTGTAACTGATTTTGAGGGCATAGTTGATATTTATAACTTCAGTCTTACATTAGTTACTCCAATTTATATTTTGCCCTTAAGCCATGGGTTTTAGGCCATAGTTAATATTTTATAACTTCCTTTTTTCAGAACTCCTTCCTTATTTTTTTGCTTTCAACTGATCAAGCCATATATTTTTTTTTCTTGGTGTGGTACTCTTGAACTTTCATCCTTAAAGGGTTTAAAATCTTTGTAATCCTTTTTTTTAAAAATT
This sequence comes from Mustela erminea, assembly GCF_009829155.1. NCBI lineage: Eukaryota > Metazoa > Chordata > Mammalia > Carnivora > Mustelidae > Mustela > Mustela erminea. The sequence goes on from NC_045614.1 coordinate 181,382,733, forward strand.
TTACATTAACTTATACTATAAGACATCCCCCAGAATCTCTGGGTTCCAAATATAACATTTGCTGTCTTCATTTTCTAGTAGCAACCAATTTCCCTTTTGTTTATATGTATCCATCACTCCAGTGATTAGAGTAACTATCTGTTTGGTTGCAGAAAAGGGTCAGGTGACTGTCTCAAATTGCAATTTAATGGAACCATGAATGTATCTTTGGTGGAAATCTGATTGATTGCTGCTGTAAATGCCCAAACTTAAGAATTAATCTTTCAGATGACATCTGAATGAGATGCACATTCAGATATAGAATGTGCTTCATAATAAGAAGCACAAGTCATACAGTCCTTTGTACTATAAGTATCCAGTGTCTTCCAGGACTCAGAAATGAGGAAGGAGCTAAGTTTTAATGGGGACATCAGCCATTTGTGAATGTGGGCAATGATTTCTCAAAAGCCACACAGGATTTTGATTATTGTATTAATCCTTATTAGAAACTCCATACAGGATTTTCCCCAGACACTTTGAGAAATATTGGATTATTTGCTTAAAAGGCAAAGTAGAAGAGTAGCTGGGACTTCAGCCTCTAATTGCTGCAAAGACATTGCTTGCTTTGGTTCTTACCAAAAACTGTCAGATTACTGGTTACTTAGTATGGTTTAAATTATCATACTGAATTAAGACATATGATGCTTCCAAATCCAAAAAGATCTATCAAACACTCTATTTATTTTATGGTGGTAGCAAAGCAAAGTGCAACAACTTGTCTTTCAATGTGCAGGAAATATGTACTCTCAGAAAATTCCCTCTAGTTAGTAAGCCCCTAAGTATTCCTGGGGTTTCTCTGATTCACTTACTAAGGAACCCAAAGTACTTGCTACTTGGTATTATAAAGTCCATCAAGCCATTATTCTAGTGGAACAATATGATGTTGTGTAGAGTATCAATACTATTAAGGCTTCTGTGAATTGCATTATTGCAGAGAGCAGAAGAGTCCTGAGGCAAAATTTCCAAATGTGTACTGTTGGTTTTGCCATGTGAGAACAATAGCTTTTGATTACCTTTTCAAATTGGTATTGAAAATTGCATTATTCAAGTTAATAGATGCATATTAAGAGTCTAGAGATGTGCCAATTTGTTCCATAAAGGATACCATAACTAGCCACAGGGGCAACTGGAATTTCCAACTGATTCAGGTGCAAAAATTCATATTCTCCAAGATTCATTGACCTTCTGCACAGCTAAAAGAGGAAAGTTAAATAGTACTCTCATAGTAATGATCACACATCTTTCAAGATTTTAATGGCCATCCTAATGCCCCAAAAATGTGGTAATTCTTCTCATCTACTCTCTTAGAAGAGAAGGAAGTTTTACTAGCTTCTATATCATCTTTCCTTCTAGAGTAGCTCTGCACCATTGGCCAGATGGCAATGTGGTGATTTTTACAGTTTGTCAATCATAACTATTTTTATTAATTTTAAGAAACTGGAGAGATAACCATAGGATAAAACCTCAAACATATTGGGATTAGTGTGATGTAAACTTAAACCAAAATCTCATTTATCACCTGAATCAAATAAAACCCTCTTCTGGCTGGTGGACCATGGACAATTATGGTATCTTATATTTTCATGATTTCCACCATTTCAGGGTCAGTATCTAGAAATTTCCAAAAGGTTTAGGTATTTACTTATCCACAGTGTGTAGTCACTCTAATAAATGGCTACAATTCCCTTTGGCAAATGTTTGAAGAAAGCTTATACTTAGAGAATATATTGGTGGCATTTTTGTAATTCCTACTCATGTGAGTCTAGATTGTTCTTCAATGCATGTACTTGGGGTCTGTGAAGTGTCTTAATTCTGGAAACTGGATGAACAGCAATGATTTAATATTGTGGTGAATCAAGTTAGAGTTTTGGTGACCAGATTTGGAGTTTCTGTCTGCTATGTAGATAAAGTAAACTTTTAGTAACTGGACTATATGTTCATTTATAGAGACACCATTTTAACAATTAACTACCAACAGATGTGGTTCAAAACTTTCTAATTACCATGTTATCTTTGGTACTATTTTCAGTGAAAAAAATAAGGAAAAAAATAAGTTCTGCCACCCAGTATCCATATTTCTGGCATTGAGTTATCTCCATTAAAACTAGAAAGCTCATTTTTATTGCATCATCTCTACCATAATGCTTGTTCCACAAAGGATAGCTAATGCAGAGGATTTCAAGAATGTTGATGCTCCATTCACTAATAAATTTCTTAATATCTTAATCAATGGAAGCTTCTCTGAATCCTATGAGGGTATTTACTGAGAGAGTACATATGTATATGTGAAAAGTCCACTGCAATATTCCATATGCTCTAATTACTTGAATGTCTTTCTCTTAATTATTCCAGGTAAGTTGTAGAAACTCAGCCTCATTAAATTCAGACCATGGTTTTGTCCAAGCTTTAGTCAACCAGTTAAGGAAACTATTGCAGTCACTTTCAGGTGCACAAGGTTACACATTAATCCAGAATCTTTCCTAGGCACATTCATATAAATAAACTAACTCAATTTGGTATAATTTCATCTTACTTCATCTAACATCCTTAAAATATATTCTCATTCATATTTCACATATTTCTTCTGATATGGATTAGTGAAATATTGAAAGTATTTTAACACAGAAGCTATTGCCTCCCAGAGCAATTTTTGTACTCCCCTGTCTGGAACAGGCTGTAATCTGTAATTTATCCCTATTTATGGGCCTGGTAGCAACAATGTGTTTAGGGGCTTATTCTTAAGTAAAATTAGTATCTATTTGCAATAAAACTGATATAATGTTAGTACAGGGTATTTAAGCAGAGAAAAACTCCTGATACTAGCAAGAGAAACTAAGAGTGACTGAAAAGTTCTTTAGTTGCATCTGGGTCCAGATAGACTTACCCATTTCAAATTTTAGATGCTCGGTCCTTCACAGTCATTGTCATAACATTCATGTGAGAGAATTACAAGGCAGTGACTTTATCTCACATTGTAATTCTGCAACCCAATGAAATATTTGTGTTTAGTTTTAGCTGTATTGGCTCTGTTTGTTTTATGGAGGCCATAGGTCTATTTGATTTTTCATGGTCACTTGACCTGAGAAATAAAGATGTGAGCATATCGTTTTGTTTCTGTAAACACTTCTGTGCACTTAGAGAATCTGCATCACTGACCTTTTGGTCGGCAGTACTTCCATAATTGAAAAAGTGTAACAGTTATTTGGTCTGCTGAGGCACTTGCTTTAGTAAGCATTTCAAGACAAGACATGTGATAATTGGTTTAACTATGATGATTATTCATAGCAGAGATTACTAGCATTCCATTTCCCATTGCCAAAAACAAACACAAATAACACTTCATTAAAGACCAATAACATGAGCAATACAAGTTCCAAGTAATATCTAATGATTTCTTTGTTTCAAAAAAAAAAAATTCTTATCAGTCAGTGTCCAATCAGGAGACAGAAACCACATCAGTTATTTGAATAAGAAAACTGAATATAAAAATTTTTAACTAGGTATAATGGTTTTAATTACTTAACTAAAAGGGAATAAAAAATACTGTGTTTTCACAGAGGTTATGATTGTAGGAAATTACTACTTCTGGGACTACAAGAACAAAAAGAAGAATTTGTAATTATTAAAGACAATAGCTTGGAGAAACCTCTGCGTTCAGAGGTTTCATAACTCTAAGGCAGTAATATCAACTACTTGGGTGCTATTGTGTTTGATGGGGGATAGTTAAACTTGTTAAACAATTGGTAGAAAATCTGCATACTGGATTCAGTTGCTACTAAAGGTGAGAACTGTAGGCCTGGTGAGCAAAATAGGTAAACAATTTTGGTGAACAAAAATAGGTAGGATGACACTCATAGGAACAGCAAGAAGAGAGAAAGAAAACAGGAAACAAAAAGAAAAGAGCAAGTTTCTACTTCTTCTTTTCCAGCCTTGCTATCTTTTTCCAATGTTTTTCTCTGACACAGTCTCTTATGAAATAACTGGCAAAGAATAAATGTGTTTTACAGAGTTTAAGCCTGAATATCACAAAACAGAGAGAGAAGTGGGTATTTGGAGTTGAGAGACAATAAATTGAAACATGGCACATTAGAAAAGAATCAGTTGAAAGAACAGCCAAATTGAGAGTGAAGCATTACCGGGGAGATGTTGGACTCTCTCTACAATTGATAATTTCCCTAGGCCAATTGTACATATCTTGCTAATTTCATAGGCATGTGCACCCCTATAATAATCTAGATCTGTAATTCTAGAAATTGGAATCCACTTATTATTATTATTAAAAATTCCATCAACTATTACGAATAGTTCTTATTTTTTTTTCCCCATAGCCCTGGAAGTTTGGGTGCAATGAATTCACCCATTCTATTTTCTTATTGAATTATTCATACACATAATAATTCCACTACTTTTTTTTCTATTTTATTTCTAATGTATGAAACGGAGATTTTGAGACCAAAGCCTCCTGACTAATCCAAAATAATTGTACTGGATTATTTCTTTTGGGAATGTGGATGCCCAATCCACTTAGAATTACATTTTACCTGAGGCAGGTATAACACTCACTAGAAATTAATTGACTTTAGCTACAAAACTTTTTCTCTTGAATTTTGTTTCTATAAGTGTGTCTGCCAAGGACTGATTATCTGAGGGTTTGTTGTCAACTAAGCTTTCCAAATCACAGGGTAAGGAACCAAATCCTTGAAGAAGAAGTGATCAACCTGAGGCAGAATGTTATTCTGAACAACCCATCACTATTCCTGACAAGAAACTGTAACTACATTCTATTTGCAACGAAGTATTAATGTGGTAATAAGGCAGAATTTCAGATGCTTAGTTTTTAATGTTTAACTATATTTTTTATTTATTCCAGTGGAATTATTATAGACTCTATAAACATCATTATACCTTTAAATTTTTTAAAGCCAGAATGCATTTAATTGCAGGCTGGTATTGCATAATATATTTGATGTTAATATTGCTAAATAAATGCTTCTAGAGAAAATTATAAAATAATTGTATAGTTTTCTAGTCAGCATCTATAACACTTTATGTTCATGTGTTATTCTATTTTATCTCAAAATGCAACTCTCCCATCAAGTTATAATAAAAATCATATCTAAGCAGTGCATTTCCTTTACTCACCTGTCACACATTCTTGCTTTATCTAAATGACACTCAGAAACTTTCTATAAATTAATGCATCATTAACTTTATTACTGCCTAGAGAGGTCAAACCATCTTGAAAAATATGTGAATATTATATGATGTAGTTATTTCTCTACAATCCCTTAAGTTTTAGGGTGACCTACTTAAAAGGACTACCCGAGGAGGCTGTGAATAGTGTGTGTGTGTGTGTGTGTGTGTGTGTGTGTATTCATACATATATATGTGAAGTTATAAGCAATAAGTTTGTAACAAATTATTAAAATTATAAAGAGTCATTGATACCATCCCCTATACAGGATTCAGTAAAAATAAATTAAGTAGTATATAGAAAGGAATATTTATAATATAGGTCAAAATCACTCTATGTTTTACATAGATAAGACTGATTTTGGCTGCTGTTGGTTAACTAATATTACTAGCTACTACATTCTTGTGATGAAATAAAATCCTATAATCTTAAGATTGTCACTCTAATACATACACTTTTATAGTGGTAGTCCTATATCTGAGTACTTCAGACAGGAAGTAATTCTGTTCTTCTAGGAGATTACTCCTTACCTTACTGCATATGAAAATCCCTAGAATATTTAATAAGAGTAACTAGATAAACCATAGAGTAGATAGAATTTCCCAGAGAAAACCAAGGAAAGAGAAACTAAGAATCCTCCTGAGGTGAGGACAAGTCTCAAAGTCTGGCCTCAAAAACTACCCCTATGAAGGGGTTAGGACTTAAAGGATCTAACTGTGGAAGAATTATGCCCCAGAGAATAATGAAAAATGATAAATTAGCTGGCAATTAGTAGAGGCTAACAGCTGGGTATGGTGTAAAATAGAGCTATCAGGAAAGAGACAGTGAAAGAAAGTCCTGCTAAAACCATTGTCCCTCCGTTGTCATACCATTTTGAGCATGGTCAAGGCTATGCCGTGTCACTTGTATTAGTGACATCAGAGGCTGCACACTATGGGAAAATAAATTTTACTGAGATGGTCCAGCCAGTTCACTAAACAAATAGACAAGCAAATAGTAATGACAAATCCTAGAAAAGAAGGCTAGACCAGTACCCAATATCACCACTGTAGATATTACAAATATCCAGCTGTCAACAACAAATGAGACATGCAAAAAACAGAAGGGTGTTACCCCTATACTAGGGGATAACACTGGCAACAGGAAATTCTTTCTGAAAGAGCCTGAATGTCATACTTCATAAAGACTTCAAAACAACTTTATAGATAATGTTCAGAAAAGTAAAGCAAGGCATACTAAAAAGATAAAGAGGTCACAGGTCATATCAAATAGAGAATATCAACAAAGAAAAGATATTAAGAAGTCAAATAGAAAGTTTTGAGTTGAAAAATAAAATAACCAACGTGAAAAATTCACTAAAGAATTTCAATAGTAGAGGTGCCTGGGTAGCTCAGTCTGTGAAGCAACGGACTCTCGGTTTCGGCTCAGGTCCTCATCTTGGGTGATGAGATAGAGCCCCACATTGGTCTCTATGCCCAGTGGAGAGTCTGCTGAAGATTTTCTTCCCCTGCCTCTCCCCTAATTCATGCATGCTCTCTCTCAAATAAATAAATCTTAAAAAAAAATTCAATAGTATATTTGAGCTGGCAGAATAAAATGATAAGCTACCTGATGATAGATTGATGTATATTATGCTGCTTACAGAATAGAGAGGAAAAAAATGAAGAAAAATGAATAGTCTGAAAGATAGTGGGATAACGTTAAGACTAGCAATATATACATAATAAAGACTACCAGAGAAAAAAGGAGCAGAAAAAAATGAAGAAATGATGGTTGAAAAACAATATTTTTTTTCTTCAAGTAGTATTTGGAAAACTAGATATCCAGATGCAAAAATAAATAAATTAATAAATAAATTAATTAATAATAAAACTGTACCCTTTCTTTACAGCATACAATTTTTAAATTTTTTATTTAAATTCCAGCTGATTAACATACAATGTAATATTAGTTTCAGGTGTACAATATAGTGATTCAACACTACCATACAACACCTAGTGTTCCTCTTAAGTGCATTCCTTAAACCTTATGACCTGTTTAACCCACTGCCCACATACCTTCCCCTAGTAGCCATCACTTTGTTCTCTATACTTAAGAGTCTGGTTTTTGCTTTGCCTCTTTTTTCCCCTCTTGCTCATTTTTTTTTCTTAAATTACACAGAGAAGTGAAATATATGGTATTTGTCTTTACTGGCTGACCTATTTCATTTAGCATAATCCTAGTTTCACCCATGTTGTTGCAAATGACAATATTTCATATTTTTAATAGATGAGTAATATTCCACTGTATATATACATACAACATTTTCTTTGCCTATTTATCAGTCAATGGGTATTTGGTCTGATTATATAATTTGCCTATCGTAGATGCTGCTATAAACATTGGCATGCATGTAACACTTTGAATTAGTATTTTTGTATTCTTTGATTAAATACCTATTAGGCAGTTGCTGGGTGGTAAGATAGCTTTATTTTTAACTTTTTGAGAAACTCCACTGTTTTCCAGAATGACTGTCCCAGTCACAGAATACAAAAATCCATTCCAAGTGGATCATAGACCAAAATGTAAGATCCAAAACTATAAAGATATTAGGAAAAAAAAACAGAGAAGTAAATCTTTTTGAATTTTGTAAAAAAGAAAAACTTCAAAAACTTTCAAAAAAACTTCTTGGATATAGCATCAAAAGCATAACTGAGGAAAGACAAAATAAGCTGAACCCCATCAAAATTAAAAACTCATGTGCTTCCAAAAACAGACACATAGATCAATGTAACAGAATAGAGAACCCAGAAATGGAACTTCAATTCTATAGTCAACTAATCATCACCAGAGCAGGAAAGAATGTCTAAAGACAGTCTTTTCAACAAATGGTGTTTGGAAAATTGGACAGCCATATGCAGAGGAATGAAACCGGACCATGTTCTTACACCATACACAAAAATAGACTCAAAATGGATGAAAGACCTAAATGTGAGACAGAAATCCATCAAAATCCTATAGGAAAACACAGGCAAAAACCTCTGTAACCCCAGCTGCAGCAACTTCTTGCTGGACACATCTCCAAAGGCAAGGGAAACAAAGAAAAAAATGAACTATTGGGACTTCATCAAGATAAAAAGCTTTTGCACAGCAAAGAAAACAGTGGCAAAACTAAAAGACAACTGACAGAATGGGAGAAGATTTTTGCAAACGTCTTATCAGATAAAGGGCTAGTATCCAGAAGCTATAAAGAACTTGTCAAACTGAACACCCAAAGAACAAATAATCTAATTAATAAATGAGAAGAAGACATGAACAGATATTTCTTCAAAGAAGACATTCAAATGGCCAACAGACACATGAAAAAATGCTCAACATCACTCAGCATCAGGGAAATAACAACTCAAAACCACAATGATATGCCACCTCAAACCTGTCAGCATAGCTAAAATTAACATGTCAGGAAATGACAGATGTTGGTGAGGATGTAGGGAAAGGGGAACCCTCCTGCACTGCTGGTTGGGATGCAAGCTGGTGCAGCCAATCTTAAAAATAGTATGAAGGTTCCTCAAAGATTTGAAAATAGACCTATTCTACAACCTAGCAACCACTAGGGATTTACTCCAAAGATAGAAATGTAGTGATCTGACAGGACAACTGCACCCTAATGTTTATAGCAGCAGTGTGCACAATAGCTAAACTATGGAGGGAGCTCAGATGTTAATCAACAAATGATTGGATAAAGGAGATGCAGTACAAATATACAATGGAATACTACTCAGCCATCAAAAATAAAATCTTGACATTTGCAATGACATGGATGAAACTAGAGGGTATTATGCTAAGCAAAATAAGTCAATCAGAGAAAGACAATTATCCCATGATCTCACTCATATGTGGAATGTAAGAAACAAAACAGAGGATCATAAGGGGAACGAGGGAAAGACAAAATAAGATGAAATTGGGACACCTGGGTGGCTCAGTGGGTTAAGCCTCTGCCTTTGGCTCAGGTCATGATCTCAGGGTCTTGGGATAGAGCCTGGCATCGAGATCTCTGCTCAGTGGGGAGCCTGCTTCCCCCTCTCTCTCTCTTCCTGTCTCTCTGCCTACTTGTGATCTCTGTCAATTGAATAGGTGAAATCTTAAAAAAAAAAAAAAAAAGATAAAATCAGAAAGGGAGACAAACCATGAGAGACTTCTTTTTTTTTTTTTTTTTTTTTTAAGATTTTACTTATTTATTTGACAGAGAGAGACACAGCAAGAGAGGGAACACCAGCAGGGGGAGTGGGAGAGGGAGAAGCAGGCTTCTGGCTGAGCAAGGAGCCTGATGTGGGGCTCGATCCCAGGACCCTAGAATCATGACCTGAGTTGAAGGCAGATGCTTAATGACTGAGCCACCCAGATGCCCCAAGATACTTTTAATCATAGGAAACAAACTGAGGGTTGCTGGAGGGGAGAGAGGTGGGGGATGAGGTAACTTGGTGGTGGACATTGAGGAAGGCATATGATGTAATGAGCACTGGATATTATAGAAGACTGATGGATCATTGAACTCTACTTCTGAAACTAAAACTATACTATATGTTAATTAATTGGATTTCTATTTTTAAAAAATAAAATAATTAAATAAAAAAACTCTGTGTGTCAAAGGATATGATCAAGAAAGTGAACCAACAGCTGACTGAATTGGCGAAAATATTTGCAGAGCATCTATCTATTTAAGGACTTGTGTCCAGATAGATAATGTAATTTTAAAATGGGCAAAAGATCGGATAAGTATTTCCCAATGATATCCAAATACCTTAGAAGTACACGAAAGGAGTTACATGTGATTAGCCATTAGAAAAATACAACCAATACCACAATAAGCAGTAAGATATGACTTCCTCCTCACTAGGGTGACTATAACAAAGAAGACAAATAATGCCTACTGCTGACAAGAATATGGAGAAATTAAGATCCTTATACATTACTGGCTGGAATGAGAACTGCTGTAGCTACTCTGGAAAAAATTTGGCTATTCACACAATGTGAAACATGTGAGCTACCATATGATCCAGTAATTTCACTACTAGGTGTATACCTAAAAGAAATAAAAATATATATCCACAAAAATGAATAACAAATGTTCATAGCATCATTCACAATAGTCAAAGAATGGAAATAATCCAAAAGTCCATCAATTGATAAATTTATAAACAAAACATAGAATACAATACAATGGAAACTTATTTGACCAAAAAATAAATAATGAAGTATAAGTACATTCTAGAACATGAATGAACCTTGAAATTATGCTAAGTAAAAGAAGCCAGACTAAAAGGCCACATATTGTACAATTCATGTATATGAAATTTCTAGGATAGATAAATCTACAGAGACTGAGGGTAGATCAGTGGTTGCCTAGGGTTGGAGAAATTGGAAAAAATGGAGAGAGACTAATAATGTGTTCAGTTTCTACTTTTAGTGATGTTTGTCCAACTCTGCTTTTCCAAAAAGCCATTAAATTGTGCACATTAAGTAGGTGAAGTGTATGGCATAATAATTACATTTCAAACTGTTAAGAAAGTACATCTGAAATCCTATCATTTGTGACCACATGGTTAGACCTTGAGGGCATTATACTAAGTAAAATAAGTCAGAGAAAGACAAATACTGTATTATTTCATTTCTATGTGGAATCTAAAAACAAACATAGAAAAAGAAATCAGATTAGTGATTACCAGAGGTGGAGGTAGGGGGAAGGGAATGAGGAGAAAGGTGATCAAAAGGTACAAACTTCCAATTGTAAGATAAATAAGTACTAGGGATATAATATACAGCATGACTATAGTTAACACAACTGTATGATATACATAAAAATGTTAAGAGTGAAATTCCAAAGATTTCTCATCACACAAAACTGTTTTTTCCCTTTTCTTTTTCTGTTTTCTTTTTCTTTTTATTGTATCTATGTGAGATGATAAATGCAAACTAAGCTTATAGTAATAATCATTTTATAATAACATAAAAGTCAAACCATTATGTTCTATACCTTAAACAGTGATATCTATCAATTATATCTCAAACTAGAGTATGGAAGAGAGTACATCTACCCTAATTTATAGAATGATAAAAATATCACTTCAGTTCTCTGAATAAAATGAATGTAAACATTTTCTAGATAGTAAGATTAATACATTTAAAACATAATTGGAATTGTATGTATTTATTTTAGGTATTATGTTTCTAGGATAGCTGAACTATTTTTCTGTCTAATCTGAGAAAAAAATACTTACGATCCCTTCTAACCATTAGATTAATTTGTTCTGTTCTTGAACACATTTATATCATATTAGAAAGTATTGATACTTTGATTCAGTAACATTGAACCCCCAATATTCTGAAGTGTATTAGAATTAAAGTTTAAATTTTAGTGTTTCAAAACTTTATCATTATGAATATAAATATTAGAAATAGTAATATTAGAAACTAATGGTTATTGTTATTTTAAATCTGTGAAAACTAAAACTATATTTGACTTAATTAATTTCTTTAAGAAGTTATTATAATTATATATTAAGACATTTAAAATTATGTAATTTTACTCTGCTTTAAGAAGTATACTTACAATCCTAACATTTGTAACAATTTGTTACAATCCTAACATCCTTTGTAACATCTGGAAGATAAAATAGATTTTGAGACTATAAAATTAGGGAAATTTTTTTTGGAATAAAAAAGAGTACTAGTGATTTTTCCACTAAACTTGAAAATATCATATTCAGATCTTTTATAAACAGCTAAATTTGGTTCACATGTAAAATTCCACATAATAAGATGGTATTTCTGAGGTATTACTTTGTCTCTTACTAAAAAGAAAAATACAAAATAAGCTGATTTACAGGTGATTATAAAGGTCTATAAAGACAATTATCTTCTTCATTTGAATACTAAATTTAAAATAAAAGTTCATTTTAAATTCAGTCATTAAAGGAGACACAGAATAAAATGATTTTTTTTAGTTATAATTCAGAAATAGAACTCCATAAATCAATTCCCTAACTAGAATTAACTCTTTTGAATTATTTCAATTACCCTAATGGAGGATTAGAATAGAATTTGAATGAAACCAATATATCACATTTTCTATACCAACCAGAAAAATAATGATCTAGTGACAGGGACAGTTTTAGGATTCAATGTAAATTTCCATTAAATTTTAAAAAGAGGGGGTCTTTCAAATATGTCTAAAATGTCTAATTAATCAAACTTTAGTGAATAATTAGTCCATTGTTAAAAATAATGTGCCCTGAAAATTTTAAAAGGATATAGTGTAAGAAATTTATATGAATTGTCCAAAAAAAGAGCTACTTTTAAAATGTCTCACTAAAGTTAAAACTGTTCAAATTTTAAATTTGTAACTAAAGAACAATATCTATACTAAAATTAATAATATAAATTATAACAAATATTTACACAAAATATACTTATGTATTTTTAAAATGTAAAATGTAGATGTTAAAATGAATTGAAGTAATGTTTGACTAGATTGTATAAAAAAAGAAAATAGAAATGAGCTTTGACTTCAAAATGTATTTTAAAATAACATATATTTTAGGTGTTATATATTCACAATGTTCTAAACAACTTTTTCCCAACGTATTTATTTATTTATTTATTTATTTATTTATTTATTTATTTGACAGAGATTGAGAACACAAGTAGGCAGAGTGGCAAGCAGAGAAAGAGGGAGAAGCAGGCTTCCCACTAAGCAGAGAGCCCAATGTGGGGCTCCATCCCAAGACCCTGGGATCATGACCTGAGCTGAAGGAAGACACTTAACCAACTGAGCCACGTAGGTGGCCCTTTTTTCAACCTTTTTAAAACTAAATGTATCTTTCCTCAATGAAAAAAAATAAGTTAAAGCGTGTCATGATAATATTGCATATCAATAACAGTTTTAAATAATGCCATTCTTATATAGATTGCAGTATTTCTACAATTGTATTCATTTTTTACCATAATTATTTTATTACATTGATAATATTTATCATAGTGTTTAAAAAATTAGGTCTGAAAATATTAACACAGAATAGATTACATCAAAGCTAGTTTAAATAATGCTGAAAACTTACCATCATCAGTGAGCATTAGGATTTTCATGACTCAATATCTGATATACAAAAAAAAAATTCAAAAATTATATAGACACAATCACTAGATGAGGTGAAGATAGGTCTGCCATTTTCCCTTCTTTTAGATCTTTCTTTATGACCGCCACAATATCTATCTATATCAAAGGAAAAATGTTACTCAAAAAAATTTAAATGTATTATTTATCATTGTTATGGAAATATCATCCTCTTTTATGAAATCAATATAACATCCACAATAGCCAACATGCAATTGTTAGACATGTGAAGAAGCAAGAGAACATGACCTGAGGGGAAAAAAGGCATTAACAGTTCTAGAGATGATAAAGATATTGAAACAAATAAACAGGGAGTTTATATATTTAGGGGCAGAAAAGTAGTTGTGTTTTTTTCCCAAAATAAAAATGTATCCTTCAGTTCCAAGAAAATTAAAAAAAAAAAAAAAAAAAAAAAAAAACCTTGAAGCAAAATAAACACAAAGAATCTACGTGTAAGAATGTCACAGTTTTGTCGTTTGCAAATATCTTCTCCCATTCTGTCAGTTGTCTTTTGATTTTGTTAACTGTTTCCTTTGCTGTGCAAAAGCTTTTGATCTTGATGAAATCATGGGATTGGGAGGGAGACAAACCATAAGTGACTCTTAATCTCACAAAACAAACTGAGGGTGGCTGGGGGGAGGGGGTTTGGGAGAAGGGGGTGGGATTATGGACATTGGGGAGGGTATGTGCTTTGGTGAGTGCTGTGAAGTGTGTAAACCTGGTGATTCACAGACCTGTACCCTGGGGATAAAAATATATGTTTATAAAAAATAAAAAATTAATTAAAAAAAAAAAAAGAATGTCACAGTTAAATTTTCTAAAAGAAAAAAAAAATTAGGGAGATGGGAAGAGGGAAAGAGAAAATCTTCAAAGAAATTTCAATAAGAGGGGTGCCTGGGTGTCTTAGTAGGTTAAGTGATTGCTTTCGGCTCAGGTCATGATCCTGGAGTCCCTGGATTGACTCCCACTTCAGGCTCTCTGCTCATCAGGGAGTCTGCCTCTCCCTCTGACCCTTCCCCTTCTCATGCTCTCTCTCTCTCTCTCTCATTCTCTCTCTCTCTAATAAATAAAATCTTTTTTTTTTTAAAAAAAGGGTATTCCATAAAGAAATATATTACATAAAGGGAAATAAATACAACTGACTTCTGATCAGGGAAAAATGCAATTGGGAAGCCAGTACAACAACATTTTTAAAATTCTGAAAGAAAAACCTGTCAAATTCGAATTCAGTGTCCAGCAAAAATACACTGTAAAATTGTGGCAAAATAAAAATTATTCATATACACAAAAACTAAGAGAATCTGCCACCAGCAGATATACACTAAGAAATGTTAATCAATTCTTTGGGACGAAGAAATGTGAATCTAGACAGTCTAATTTGTGATGGTTAATTTTATTGTCAACTTGACTAGGCTTTGATGCCTAGCTTGTTAATCACATACTAGGCTGGTTGTTATTATGAAGGTATTTCATAGATGCTATTAATTTTTACAATCAGTTGACTTTAAAAAACACAGATTACCCTCTATCACATGGGTAAATCTCACTCAACCACTTAAAAGCTTTAAGAGCAAAACTGAGTTTTCCCAAAGATGATGGGTACTTGTCTCGAGACTGATATATAAATATTCTGCCTGAGCTTCCAGGTTGCTTGTCTGTTCTGCAGATTTCAAAATTTACCAGCCCCAGAGTCACGTAAGCTATTTCTTTAAAAATCTCTGTATATGTCTTTATATAAATGTGTATCTTAATAAGATATCTCTAGCAAAATGATTTTGTTTCTCTAGAAAACCTTGATTGATACAAAGCTCTTATATACATGAAAAAAATTCCATAAATGGTAAATATGTTGACAAATGTAAAAGAATGTATCCCTTCTGTATATTTAAAAATATATGCATTGTTGACTAGTTCTATTTTAATTTTAGTTGAATAAGCTCCTGTAAAACTAACTTCCCCACAGAAAATAGCTTAACTTGAAGCAAAATACCAATTAAAAAATACAAACTTAAGCCTTCAGAAAATAAAGAAAGACAGGTTATACAGTAAAAATATAATCTATAAATAGGAGTCATTATAGGGTGAGTTCTTGCTTTTACTACATTTAGCTCAAGGGTTAAAACTGATTTTCAAAATTTATAGTGTTTGTGGTCTGAAGAACTGGAAGATAGAGTGCTGGGCAAATAAAACAAATGTAGAATGTGGAATGGCCATGTCGAGAATCCACCTCCCATGTTAGGATGACTATTATCAGGAAAACATGTATTGATGAGAGTGTCAAGAAAAGAGAAACTTTATACACTGTTAGTAGGAATGTAAATTGGTACAGTCATTTTGTAAAATGGATATTTTTCAAAAATTAAAAACAGAACTATCATATGATCCAGAAATCCCATTTCTGAGACTATATCCAGAGAAAATAGAATCTGCTTCTTCAAGAGCTATGTGCACTCCCATGTTCACTGCAGCACTATCCATAATAAGGAAGGTATGGAAACTATCTGTATCTATCATAAGGTGTAGAACATATACAATGGAATATTATTCAGCCTCGAGGAAAAAAAAAAGGAAATCCTGCCATTTGTGACAATATAATATGAACCTAGGGGACACTATGCTAAGTGGAAAAACCCAGACAAATATAGGCAAATCCCATATGATCTCACTTATATCTGAAAGCTAAAAAAGTTGATTCATAGAATCAGGAAGTAAAAGAGTGGTTTCCAGGGGCCCATTGGGAGGGGTTGGGGAAATGGGGCAATATTGATCAGAGGATACAGACTTTCAGTTTTACAGCGAATAAGTTCCAGGTATCTAAGGTACAGCATGGTGACTATAGTTAATAATATTGTATCGTATACTTGAAATTTGCAAAGAGAATATATATAAACCCTGTGTTCCCAAGGACAACAAAATAGTAACCATGAAGTGTTGAATGTTAATTAACTTGATCATGGTGATCATTTTATATTTGTGTATATTAAATCATCATGCTGTACACCATAAATATAAAAATTTTATTTGTCAATTCTACCTCAGTAAAGCTGGGAGGTAGGGGAGATATGGGATGATCTTAGTAAGGAGAGTGCCAGAGAAGTTGAATCACAAATTTTTATATAAATCTGTAATTCCCTGTTCAATTCTGACACATGACTGTGTAAGACTGAGTCCAAGAAAACTGAAAGGGGATAAAACTGACTGAAATTTAACTCTTGGGACTTCATCAAAATAAAAAACTTCTGCACGGCAAAGGAAACAATGAGCAAAACTAAAAGGCAACTGACAGAATGGGAGAAGATATTTTCAAGTGACATATCTGATAAAGTGTTAATATCCAAAATATATAAACAATTTATACAGCTCCACACCCAAAAGACAAATAATCCAATGAAGAAATGGACAGAAGAAATCAATAGACATTTTTCCAAAGAAGACTTAAAGAGGGCCAATAGACTTATGAAAAGGTATTCAATATCACTCATCATCAGGAAAATGCAAACCAAAATCACAGTGAGATATCACCTCACACCTGTCAGAATGGCTAAAATCAACAACACAAGAAACAACAGGTGTTGGCAAGGATGTGGAGAAAGAGGAACTCTCCTGCATTGTTGGTAGGAAAGCAAACTGGTGCAGCCACTCAGGAAAACAGTGTAGAGTTTCCTCAAAAATTTAAAAATAGAACTACCTTACAATCCACCAACTGCACTACTAGCTATTTATCCAAAGAATACAAAAATACTAATTCAAAGGGATACATGCATCCTAATACTTATAGCAGCATTATCAACAATAGCCAAATTATGGAAACAGACCAAATGTCCAACAACTGGTGAATGGATAGGGAAGATGCAGTATATAAATCTATATATATATATCTGCACACACATCTATCATTTATCCATATATATACATATATATGTATACACACACACACACACACACACATACACACTACCTACATACCTATGCACATACATACTCATACAAGGGAATATTACTTATCCATAAGAAAGAATGAAATCTTGCCATTTGCAATGATGTGGATGGAGCTGATAATATTACGCTAAATGAAATAAGTCAGAGAAGGACAAATACCATATGATTTCACTCATATGTGGAATTTAAGAAACAAAATAAACAAAGGGGAAAATAAGACAATGACAGGTAAAGCAAGAAACAGACTCTTAACTATAAGAAATTGATGGTTACCAGAGGAGAGGTGGGTGGGGGGAATGGGTGAACTACGTGAAGGGCATTAAGGAGGGCACTTGCTGTGATGAGCAGTGGGTGTTGTGTATAAGTGCTGAATCACTATATTGTGCACCTGAAACTAGTATTACACTGGATGTTAACCAACTGGAATTTAAATAAAAACTTAAAACCGACAGATTTGAGCTCCAAGAGACAGAGATTGCAATTCGTGTCTAACCAAAGTAATTTACACTCTTCAGAAAAGTATAGAAGAATCTAGAATCTAGAATCTGCAGTATGTAGGATGTAATACCAAATTTTCAATTCACAAAGAATTAAGAAATTTTGATTCATTCTCAAAGGAAAAAACAAACTACAGATTGTACAGAAAAAACAATCTTCCAATTCTGAGATGACCTAGACGTTATAGAGAGCAGGAGGTCATTGAAGCAGTTATTTAACTATGCTCAGTGAAGTAAAGAACATGATCATACCAAATGAAAAGATGGAAAAGCTTAGTAGCAAAATAGGAACAATAAAAGGAAGAAGAAAATTCTAAATGAAAGAGAAGAAATGTGATAGCTTGTATTAAACACTGTACAACACTCATAGAAAAATACAGATGACAGAGTAGAGGGTCAGCAACTTTCAAGATAGATCAATAGAAAATATCAAGTGAGAAGAAAGAAAAAGAAGATAAAAAATAAAATGAAGATAAACAACTTCAGGGACTTGCATGGCAATATCAAGGTGTCTAAAAAACACTGAATTTACCTAAAAGAGAAGAAGAGAATGGGACATATTAAAATGGGACAGATTAAAAATGAAAACAAAACTCAACCAGAAGTTTTCTCCATTTGGCTAAAAACGAATTTATAAACTCTAATCTTAGGCATTTATACAGAAGAGATGGACATCTATGCTCTCAAAAAGACTTACACAAATGTTCACAGCAGATTTATTTACTGTAGCTCCACATTGGAAAGACAGCTTATACTAATAAGAATATGAATAAACAAAATGTGATATATCCACACAGTGAGATATACTTAGCAATAAGAAGGAACAAGGAACTTATGAATACAACTGAATTTCATAGACATTATGATAAGTAAAAAGGGCAGATAGAAAGAATACTTTCTGTTTTCATTTATATGAAGTTAAATGAAAGCAATAATACCCTTTTACAATAGAAGTTATAAGTGTCTGCTGCTAGAAAAGGTGGGCATAGAAATGTTCTTCATCTTGGTACAGGTGTTGACTATATGAGTATGCACATTTGTCAAAAGTCATCAAAGTATAACACCTAAGATCTGTGAATTTCTTTGTAGAAAAATCAATAGAAAAAGTTAAAAAGAAAAAAAAGTCAAGGAACAAAAATCAAAGGATTTTTTTTTTAAGTAAGAAGTGGAAGAAAAACGTCAGATAAAATACTCATATTTGATTCTGATGAACCTTAATAATTAATGAAGCAGAAATGTCATATTGATGTCAATCACTTTGTAATTTACACATTCTATTATTTAAAGAAGATACTAATAGGTTTTGTTATGCTTCTTACAAGGACTCAGTTGAAAGCATATGGATTTCTTTGCTAATTAGGTGGAGCACTGATGATGCAGTATCTTTGTTGTTTAGAGATGGTTGTAGAATCATGTGCACACTATTTATAATACACAGGCACCCCACACTCTATTAATTTATTACATATTTACTTATTTAAATTTTTAAAAAGATTTAATTTATTTTTTTGAGAGAAAGAGAGAGAGAGAGAGAGAGAGTGCATGAGCTGGGGAGAGGGGGAGAAGGAGAGGGACAAGTAGATTCCCTGCTAAGCAGGTGCCTGAAGTGGGTCTCAGTCTGAGGACCCAGAGATCATGACCTGAACTGAAGGCAGATGTTCAGCCAACTGAGTCACCCAGGTGCTCCACACTCCACTAGTTTATTAAAAAGATATTTATTAAGTAGCCATTAAATGCTTGACAAAATGCTAAGGATCAAGATACAAAGATCCACACAGCTCTGCCTTTTAGGAATCTCCATTAATATTAATGAAATTGAGGGGCACCTGGGTGGTCCAGTTGGTTAAGCATCCAACTCTCAGTTTGGGCTCAGGTCACTATCTCAGGGTCAAGCCCCATGTCAAGCCCCAAGTTCCGCTTGAGATTCTCTTGTCCTCTCCCTCTGCCCCTCCTGCTCATGATCTCTCTTTCTCTTCCTCTCAAATAGATGGATAAATCTTTAAAGAAAAATTAATAAAATTGAAAACCTTCTTATCATTGCACTTAACACCTACATGTCCTCAATAAATGTTAATTGCATGTAAAACAGAATATCTCTACTTTTTTGGATCACTATGAGAATTTGATGAAAGCTATAGATATAAATTCAGAAAAAAATATATATATAGGCATATAATAGTTTCCTTACAAGGAATTAATTTCCAGTAAGGGAATTCATGGTCTCCTGAAGTTGTTTTATGAAACCAATATTAGGACTTAGAAATTAAGTGGAAGACATTTGAAGAACTAATGTATGTGCATAAACATTCTAAACAAAAAAATGTGTTGGGCTTTTTTAAGGGAGCAGCTAATTAAGAGAAATACCTCTAGGAGGAGGAAGGTCACTGTTAAGTGTCCTGGATGATCAAAATCTGTTTCAATGTGCTTATGGCTACGTCTAGGTTGATTGATATGGAAAGTATTTCTTTTGACTTAAAATATGCAAGTTCTGTTTCTTTGTGTTAAAAGTTGCAATGCATTCGAGAAGTAACATAACTTTGATTTCTGAAGTCAGACCTCTGGTTTTAAGTCCCAGTTTTTTATAATTACTAGTTCTAAGTTTTGTTTTGTTTTTCTGTTTTGTTTTTTCCTTTGTAAAATGGGACTAATCATGCCACCTAACCTATGGTGGTTTTTGAGGTTTAAATTAGCTAATATTTGTAAAGAACAAAAGATGACATATAGAAATACTAATAGGTATACAAATGAATGTTAAATAGTATCTCTCTGACTTTGAGATGAGGTAAGGAAATCCTGAGCTGTGAAGATATCATTTGAAAGCAAAAGGAGTTGGCAAAATTGAGAAAGGCAGAAGATTGACAGATTTTTGCTCAGATACTATTTTTACAGCTACAAATATTGTTTTAACAAGCTATTGAAAGTAAAAGGAGGATTCTAAAAAATCTCTTGATCTTTAAATCTCTATATGTTTACTTCCACATCTGAAATACTAAAACATATTTTTAGATCAGTTTGCTTGATGCCTTTTGTAAATGTCTCAGTGATGAAAGGTGTAGAGGGTAAGGGGAATTTTCACATGCGCATCACTAGGATATGGCAAGGCCATAATGAGACAACAGAATGGAGGCCGAAAAGGAAAAAGAATAGAAAAGAAAAACAAACAAATGAGAAACAAAAGAAGAGCCTGTAGAAATTCTCATTACTCATATAGAAAGCTAAGTGAAGGCAAAACTCGGCCTGGGCATGTGGTAATCAGAGTGTAAAAGATTTGCTATGCACAAAACATGGTATTTCTCAACCATTCCCACTGTGATTAAATGCTGCATGTACTCACTTTCTGCACCCTAGTAATTTCCTTTATCTTTCTTTCATTCAGCAGTATTTATTGAGTACTTAATATCTGGTAGGCGCTGTAGAAGAAATAAGTATATCAAAATGTTTGCACTGTGTCCCTGACCTTGGGTTGCCTGTAGGCTAAAGTCAGGGAGGCTTAGACAAGCGCATAAGCTGCAGAGCTATAAGTGCTCTAACAAAGGCATGAACAAATTGCCAAAGGAGTAGAAAAGAAGGAATGAGTAAGTGATAGTCAAAAGCAGAATCAAGAGTAGGTAGCTGCCATGTATCACTCTTTGTGACACTTTGTTTAGTGATGAGAGTCTATACTTTTCATTTTTATTTCAGTGTTTTCTCCCCTTTAATAGGAATATTTCTTGTATTTTTAAAAGTCATCTTCAGGATCCTACTCCAGAAGTTTTCTTCATCATCCTTTCTTTAGAGTCTCTTCTTGGCTAAATTTTGATTTCATTTTTATATTTTAACGTGATTGTTAATAGCTAATATTTTGCCTGACTTCTACATGATGTTATTTTCAACATTGGAAAAGAATTGATTTGAACAACATAAAAGAAGCCACTGATCTACCTCCAATTAAAATATTGACTAGAAATATTGCAAATTTTAAAGTCACCTGAAGAAAGACATAATTATGTAAGATGAGGCTCTAAATAGACCAGATGTCTCAAATGGGCTTTTTAAAAATTAGCAGATTTGGATGCATCTCCCTATGCATGACAACAATTAGAACTTCAGTCTTCAATATTGAAAGCATTGAATATAAGAAAAAACAAACTCAGATACTAGACCATAACAAAAGAAAAGACAATAATCTTTTTACATCTGAATTCTCCTGAAGCTATAAATTATTCTATGCACACATGCATAAACATATGAAAATATTAAAAGCCCACATAAAACAAAGCACAATCAACTTGTCTCTGCTCAGGGATGTTTTCTATGTGAATCATTCTTCCAATAGAAAAGACTACATTTCTACAATGTAGACTACTTATCCATGTTAGCTGTTTCTTACTTTGCCCATTTCAAAGTATGGATAAGAATTCTTAACTACTTCATACATATCACGAGGATTAATGATTCTAAGAAGCTTTCAAGATGGAATTTCTTTCAAGTATAAAGCATCATTAATAATAAAGGAAAAGGAAATTAAACCTTTGCATAAATATCCTTGCACATGATGACAAATTGATGTCCTGATGAACATAATTGGCATTGCATATTCCTGGCTGTAAGGCAGATTTTGTAATGCACCATTATAATTCTACCCAGGTACACAAATGACACTCATAATGAAACTTACACATCCTGCACTTAACATATATGCATTCAATGCGCACATACACAAACACGTACATACATATCAAATCTCATATGCTTTCCAAAAATTTACCAAAGATAGAAATTAATCTCATGAATGGATATAATCAACTAAATATGCTTCTATCTTCAAAATCTAAAAGCAACTTAATAATGCACATGCAAAATGAATAATATGAGGAAAAAAATAATGCATGTTCATTTTTTTTTTTTTGCTGTAGCTAGTATTTTCATGTCTCTCAGAAATCTTTGAGAGTTTACCTGCAATAATCCATTCTGTCAAACCATAATATGTCATAATCTGACTTTATGGGATATTAATTAAAATATGAATTATAATCAATATTCTCAGAAAATATGTGATAACAATTTTGTTAATAAGAGAAATAGTGATAGTTTTCAAGTCAGGTCCAATTCCGTGATCACCAAGCAGAGAGTCTTCAATTCTTGCCAGCATTTAAGAGACAATCTAATATGCAAAGACACACACAGACATTTGTATGAGAAGCACAATTAATTTTGATATGTTTAAATAAGAGGGTACTTCAATCAAAACATATATTCCAAAACAACTCTCTGTGATGTTTTTGATTCAGAAGTTTAGAGATGATAACACTGATGAGAATGTGGATAGTAAAATATCAAAACTGGCAGCACACAACTCTCATTTAGAAAAGAAATTAGATTTCCCTGCAAAATAAATTAGGAAAGGAAGTAGAGGCAAAGTGTGGTAGAACACAAAGACAATTCAAGCAACTCTTTTGAAATTGGCATGCTGGAGTTGCATTTCTGCTTCCTGAAGTGTGTGATTTTAGAGAGTAAGCCCCCAGGCTTTCAAAGGGGAAGGATGATAAAATAGTTACTGGGCAACCTGCATTGAAATTTAAAGTATCCATGCTGAGCAGGACACACCACTCTTGTGTTTCTGTGGTTCTAGAACTCTAAAATGTTTACTTGTCCTGAAAATAGAGAAAATAGAGTTTAAAGACAGAGTCAACAGATAGCTATTCCAGTGCTGAAAGTAAAAACAATGTAACACTGACTAGTGGAAGAAAATGCCCCCTCACTCTCACCTTTGTAGTCATCTGAACTATTCATTGAGTTCCTGTTACTATTGGTTGCCCAGCCTCTTTCTAAGAGGAAAACTTTGGTGGAGATAGCTTTCCTGAGTATGACATTCTAGTGGAAGAAGATAAGCAATAGAGAAAACACTACAGCAAGGAGATGACGCAGAATATTAGAGGTACTGAGCATTATGGAGAGAATAAAGTAGGGAAGATGGCCAGAAACTGCCCAGCTCAGGGGTGAACACTGAAATATGAAAAGGTGGTCAGGAAATGACTTGCTGAGAAAGTAACATGAATGGAGAAGACTTGAAAGAGGGGAGAGAATTAGCCTCAGGGATATCTGTGGGCATCATTCTGGCTGGAGCTTGCTGGCATAAATGCCCAGCGGCCAGAGTGTCTCAGCTACTCTAAGGTTGACAGGAATGATTGGGGGTGGGGTGGGGAGTGAGGGGAAAGAGAGCAATCAGAGATGGAGACAGAAAGGAAAAGAATCAGATTAGGTAGAGCCTTGTAGGCCATTGGAAACCTTTGCTTTACTCTGAATGAAATAGAAGGGCATTGGATGCTTTCAGGCAGAAGGTAACATGGTTGGACTGAAAATGATCACATAGATATGGGTACTTATCTATTATATCACCTATTATCTATACATATACACAGTATTTAGGTGATGACAAAAATATTGCTTATTTCTGTGCAATTTTAAGTGTGAAATCACATCCATTAATCTTTCCATAAAAGGGTTATATGATAGAGGTGCCTGGGTGGCTCAGTCCGTTAATCTTCAGGTTTCAGCTCAGGTCATGATCTCGAGTTTGTGAGATCACACCCCACATTGGTTTCCTCACTCAATTCAGAGTCTGCTTGGCTCTCCCTACCCCTCTGCTCATCCCCTACTGTCCCTCTCCCTCTGCCCCTCCCCCCGTTGGCACCCTCTTTCTCTAAAATAAATCAATAATAAATATACATAAATATACAGTAGGCATCTTGTCTTCTGAGTTTGATCTTTTGTTCAAAACAATTCCAGCAGAACAAAGGGTATAGGCCTATGGCAGAAACTACTTATTTTCTCCCTAAATCCATTTTGCCTTTCACCCATAGTAGTAAAATGGCTAGCATACATTGTCATCCAGAGTATTACTATGTCACACAACCTCCCTTGCAGATAGATGAGACTATGTGAGTAATTTCTGGCCAATGTCATGTAAGCGGTGGTGGTCTATGGCAGTTTTTGAGATCTGTCCTCAAGAAAGAGTTGGCATAAACAGTGCATCATCCTTTATTCTTCCCCAGACCTTCCATTCTGTTAAGTGACAACAGTATTTCCTAGTTCTTGTGTTGCCCTCCAAATTAATTTCTACATTTCAGCTTTCTCTTTCTGGATAGTTAAAGGTATGCTGAAAATATTGTGGCTAAAAGTGTAGGTTCTAGCCCTGCATCAGGCTTCCTGCTTGGTGGGAAGCCTGCTTCTCCCCCTCCCACTCCCCCTGCTTGTGTTCCCTTTCTCGCTGTATCTCCCTCTGTCAAATAAATAAATAAAATCTTAAAAAAAAAAAAAAGGAGGGTGGGTCTTAATGTGAAAATAATCAGATTCAAATCCCACATTCACCATTGGCTTACCTGTGTGAGCTTCAGCAAGCTCTTTACCTTATTTGTGCTGAAGTTTTATCATCTATAAAATGGAATTATTCTGAGAATTAAATTCATATAAAACTCACATATTTCTATATGAGAGTACCTAGTGATAGTATACCTCCAGTACCATTTTTCTTACTCTTATCATCTATTTTGGTAACAAATAAACACTTTGATCGCAGTGTTATAAATCAGATCCAAAATGTAAACACTTAAAATAAATCACAATTACCTAATTAATAATTTCCTTTCTTAAGATGTGGGTATGGACAAAGTTTACCTAGAATCATCTTTTTATTTGTCTTCGAAACCAGAATTCCTAGACAGAACTGTTTTTCTATCAGATTTAACCTAGTTTCTCCATTACATTCAAGTTCCCAAATAGCTGTTGTTTGCCTTTGTTGTTCAGAACCACAATAGTACCAGCCACATAATTGTTGCTCAGGAAGAAGTATTCAGTGCATAAATACATAAAATTGTGGAGAAGCCAAAATCCGTAAGACCTCAAGGACTTACAATCTTTAGCTCCAGTTTTGTTTCCAGACCACTAATTGAAGCCCCTCCAAAGCCAAATCTACTGAAATTTAGAGGCAGCTACTTTAGGGAAATGTTAGAGAAAGAGTCTTTTCCTGAAGTAAACACAACAAATGAGTAAGTGCAAAGGGAAAATAATGAGTGTAATTATATCTTTATCTAGGTGTTACTTCTAGTATCTATTCAAAAACAGAGAAAGACTAGGGGGAAAAAATGAAAAGCTCTTTTTTTAATACTGCTAGAACCTAAGTTTCAATTAATGTGCCAAGGCAATGTTATTCTGAAGATATGGCCATCCTGCTGGAATAGAACATAGAGGACTAGACGTGAATTTGTGCTTTCTTTCTTTTGAGTAAAATTACGGCAAGAAAATTTAGGTGCATATGAGGAAATATTGTCTGTTTACAAACTGTCCTTTTAGACCAAGTCTGCATTTTTTGAAGGGAAAATTAAAGGAAACCTTTTATTGAAGAACAGAGACGCACATGATAGAAGCAGTGTTATATCCGGTTAGAAAGGTGTTATACAGTCCTTTTCATTTGTTGTTATAGCCGTACAGCAGAATTATGCACAATTTTTCCTCTTTTTTGAAGTTCTCTGTACCTTCCAAATTTTCTGGAATGAAAATACTTTTTTTAAACAATAAGAAAATGAACAAATAGCAAATGAGAAAGCCAGTCAACAGAAACCTACAACATTCACCTAGATAGATAACACGAATGAAATTAGCATACAAGAGATGATGACTTTATGTTTTAAGAATTAGCAATGATTGGCTGGAAAAAAAAAAAAAAAAAGAGAGAGAGAGAGATGTAATAAATTAGTGAAAGCCTGTCCCGAAATTGTGAATATTAGAGGAGTAAAAACCAAGAGGATACATGGGACAGAGCCAGGAATTAATAATAAAGGTATATCTTTGTGGGAAAATAAAATCAAGAAGAAGAAACATTTGGGCCTGTGAAATAAGGTATGGACTTTCAAATGATGGAATAAAAAATTAGAAAATTTTAAATTGTAGATTCAAGAATTACTGAAGAACCAAAAGCACAAAGGTATAAACTAAGTGGTATGGGCCAATTACATAATGTCAGCGATCTCTTCTATAAAGGAGGATATAGTCTACTGCTAAAAATGTTTATGATGATTTAATTAGGTAATATATGGCAAATGATCTTCATCAAACTTTTTTTCTCTTAAATTTCACCTCTCTTGGGGCGCCTGGGTGGCTCAGTGGGTTAAGCCGCTGCCTTCGGCTCAGGTCATGATCTCAGGGTCCTGGGATCGAGTCCCGCATCGGGCTCTCTGCTCAGCGGGGAGCCTGCTTCCTCCTCTCTCTCTCTCTGCCTGCCTCTCTGCCTACTTGTGATCTCTCTCTGTCAAATATATAAAAAAAAAAAAAAAAAAATCTTATAAAAAAAAAAAAATTTCACCTCTCTTAAAGAAAGGAATTCCAGAATTATTTGGTTAGCACTAGAAATTAGTGGAAGAAATT
The DNA here is from genome assembly GCF_009829155.1 of Mustela erminea. Lineage (NCBI taxonomy): Eukaryota > Metazoa > Chordata > Mammalia > Carnivora > Mustelidae > Mustela > Mustela erminea. Next base: position 181,409,956 of record NC_045614.1, read on the forward strand.
TTAAAAAATAGATTTTAGAAAATGCTTGATTTTTTTGAAAAATAGGTATATTATGTTTATCTTCTAACTTTACTAACGAACTTCTAGTAAACTACATAACTATATTAATGTAAAGAAAAACTAAAGAATAACCATAGAAAGGAACTTACAGTGCTATATACCATATTACAAATGTAGTTATTACAACACTAAATATAAACCTGCTGATGTACCTTTAGCATAGGTGGCAACAAGAATAAAACTGAGAAGTAGGTTAAAGTGTCATTTGAGAATTAAACTCTAAAATCAACACATTGTAGATGCTACATGAGATAGCCTGACATCGTCTTAAAGAGATAGAAATGAACAAGAAGAAATACCAGTTCCAAGGAGCCAACACTGACTGGGGCCCTCAAAGCACCATCTGGGAAAACAGTGTTCTTTGAGAGAAATCAATTATCTAATTTTATGACAATCTGTCAGAGTATATGTGGTCATCAGAGTCTGGGACCAGGAAATCTTTGAATTATGAGGATGGGAGTTCTTGCTCTGATTTGAAGTTCAGCCAGCAACCTTCTGTCAGTTTGCTTGCCACGAAGGTTGCCTACAGGGAGAGAATGTGCTGATATGCAAGCTGCAAATATTTCTTTCACTTAGCACTTGTATTTATCATTTAAATTAATAAATTAGCACTCTGATTTTTTTATGATCAGTCTCCCGTCATCTTTACTCTGTTGGCATCTGTCATTCTAATAAACTATGTGACAAAGACAAGGTCAGGTATAATATCTAGAAGATCAAGGGCTGAGCCCTTTATCATGCCAGCCTATTTTTTCCAGGATTCTTCCTCAGCTACACATTTTTATTTTAATAACAAATGCAACATATACAAAATAAGCCTCAATTATTGTATTTTTCCTCATTACTTATCTATTACAGTCATACCTTTTCAACCAAAAGGCCAACTACTTGTTTCAAATTGACTTTGACAACCAATACAAGAAATGAAAAAAGATGATTATTTTGGTGAAGTCAGTAAAAGGAGTAAACATAGTCAAACTATTATGGTAGTATGTATTAAAGCAAAAAGCATAAATGTGATAAGGTTTATATTTAGAAAATTAACTAAGGGCATCTGAGTGGCTCAGTTGGTTAAGCAACTGCCTTCAGCTCAGGTCATGATCCTGGAGTCCTGGGATGGAGACCCGCATCAGGCTCCCTGCTCTGCAGGGATTCTGCTTCTCCCTCTGACCTCGCCCCTCTCACACTCTCTCTCTCTCAAATAAATAAATAAAATATTAAGAAAAAGGAAAAAAAAGAGAATTGAGATGAAAAATCAAAGAAGAGGAATATCATTGAAAGGAGACCAATCAGGAGATGATAGGAGGAATAAGGATCCCTCGTTAGCAGGGATGGAGAGAAGATTCATATTGAGGAAACACTTAATATGGGTTTTTTTTGTTTTGTTTTGTTTTTAAAGATTTTATTTATTTATTTGACAGAGAGGGATCACAAGCAGGCAGAGAGGCAGGCAGAGAGAGAGAGAGAGGGAAGCAGGCTCCCCGCTGAGCAGAGAGCCCAATGTCGACTCGATCCCAGGACCCTGAGATCATGACCTGAGCCGAAGGCAGCGGCTTAACGCACTGAGCCACCCAGGTGCCCCTTTAATATGTGTTTTTAATTGCAGTTACAAAAGCTGACTGGCAGATTAAACTGAAAAAGGGTTTATTAATAAGATTTCGGGTAGCTCAAGAGCTGAGAAAGCTCAAAAACCATTAACAGATTCCCAAGTGAGCTTTCGGTAACGATGCTATAATCATGGCCAAATTTGACCAAAAAACTTTCCTCTTCTGCTGACGCTGCCGACGGTGATGATATGCAGCAAGTACTAGTGCCAGGAACTAGAGTTTAAAGCCACTGCTGCTTCTTTTCCAGGATCTTTCTATTTTTATTTTTATTTTTTTACTGAAATGCAATTAGCCAACATATAATTCATCATTAGTTTCAGATGTAATGTTCAGTAATTTTTCAGTTGTGTATAACACCCAGTGCTCATCACATCACATGCGCTCCTTAATAATCCAGGATCTTGACCTTATAATCATTGCCAGATACCTCTGATATCTCCTCTAACATAATCGATTCTGTATGGAACCTCCTTCCTCAGTTTGCTTATTTTTAAATCAAACTCTCAAACAAGTCTACCTAATTGTAGAGGAGGTACCAGGCACAAAAATTGGCGGTGCTGATTTTTCTTGCTTCCACCTTGGCAGAGACAGAAGTCAAAAGGAGGAAATTTCCCCAGGGATAGCACACATGATAAAAAATGTTGGGTATCCAAGAAAACAATGATACATTCTATTATGGGGAGACATTTTAGATTGCAATTTTTTATATTGATTGGAAGTAGTTGGTAAGATATGGAGAAGGTGAAGTGTCAGGGAGAAGGAGCTAGAACAGTAAGACTGGCCCCACCAAGAGCCTTCCTTGGGAACTACACTTTGCATCTCAGTTGCCGTAGCTTTGAACTGTGTCTGGGGACATTGTGCTTTATCTTAATTTATTTTGTACCTCTGTTAGCTGGATGTGTCCTAAGGTAATAGAAAAGCCTAAGAGAGGTTATTTTTTGGAGGTCTGGAATGCTCAAAAATTTGTTCTTATAAACTAATGGTTATTGCCTCTTTGCTTTATGCCATTTTGACTTATGAAAGTTTTCATAGGAATTCTATACTTTTGGATACTGGAAGAAACCTGTAATATACTCTATAATTACTTATTATTTCATAAAGCCTGTATTTTTATTATTAATTTCTATTAGTTGCAAAACAAAATAGATTTAAAAAAAAAAACAACAAAAGTATCCCCTTAACTTCATGAATTTGCTAAGGCTCTTTTTTTTAATCACAGATATTATACTTATTTATTTATTTAAAATTTTTTTTTAAGATTTTATTTATTTATTTGACAGAGAGAGATCACAAGCAGACAGAGAGGCAGGCAGAGAGAGAGGAGGAAGCAGGCTCCCTGCTGAGCAGATAGCCCGATGAGGGACTCGATCCCAGGACCCTGAGATCATGACCCAAGCCGAAGGCAGCGGCTTCACCCACTGAGCCACCCAGGTGCCCCGATATTATACTTTTTAAAAATATATATATATATTTTTTTATTTTTAGAGGAACAGTTTAAGTGTTTGGAAAACACACTGTGGGATTTCTTCAGTCTTGCTACTGTATTTCTGCTTCATTGTTTTTTGGGTGTGTTAAATTCTCCTTCACAGACTCAGTGCTCTCTTGTATGGCTAAATCCTTAATCATAGTATTAATATGTCAGTCTGCTCACACACCTAGATGTCTTCACAGCATTTAAATTCACCCCCTCTCTCTCTCTTTCTCTCTCTCTTTTTTAAAGATTTTATTTATTTGACTTAGAGAGCAAGGGAGCAAGGGAGAGAGAGAAAGGCATGAACACAAGGGGGAAGAGCAGAGGAAGAGGGAGAAGTAGGCTCTCACTAAACAAGGAGCCTGATGCAGGACTCAATTCCAGGATCCTGGAATTGTGACCTGAGCCGAAGGCACACATTTAATTGACTGAGCCACCCAGGCGCCTCTTAGCATTTAAAATCTTCATGAAGCAATGTCTCTAGTACATGCCAGAACTGTCCTGTAGTTTTCAGAAATCCTTGTCAAAATCAATTCAGATCTGGACTTTAGATACAAATGAATACATTTTTTAAAAATAATACTCTATCAAGTGAATTATTTAAAACAGAAAATAATTCATGTGTAAGAACAGGTCCCTGAAAAATTTGGAATTTTGGTAATAAAGAATCTCTTCTCTTGGTTTTACAAGTTAAAAATGGGCCGCTGATACTTCAGTGCTGGGACAAGTATGCCCTAAGACTACAGTGATGGTGATTGTTTGGAAGTAAGAGACTGAAAAAAGAAGCATTTTCCGGGGCAAGATGAGAAAAGGAAATCCTGTGACCAATAGTTGAAATCTTATAAAAGGTATTTTGAAAAATTATCTTCTACTAAAAGTGAAATCTATTTTTTTTTTTTTAGATTTTTAAGTTTTTCTTATTATTAACATTCAAAATTCCCTGCACTTAGTATGTAAAAATCAGTCAATACTGTAAGAATAACTGCAGTGCTATCTCCACAGAGTAGGTTGAGTTTAACTGCTGAGTTCACTATATAGTTTTCAAAACAGTGTTTTTTCTGCCCCATAGATGTGTTGCCTAAGTTCCTCATTCGGTTCAGTTGGCTTCAAAAGCATTGCCTTGAGTTAACCTACAAATGTGAGTGACAACTTCAAGGTACAACTTATGACAATGCAATTAATTAATTAATGGCTAAGATAGTAGTGATGTCCATTAAATATCAATTAACTGTTTTTATTTTAAGAAATGTTCTATCCTTCCTCAAAATATCAATTTTGATGGATGTATTTAAGTCACCTTCGACCATAATTTAAAGTAATCATTAACTTTAAGAATAATGTATATGAGTTCTCTGACAGGAGGCAGAAAAGTAAATTGATTTATCAAATAAAATGATACAATTTCTGCCCGAGTTTTGCTCCAGGAAGCAAACTAATTCTTCCAATTTACCTATTGTTATCTAGGTATTAGGAGTATGACAATCAGACTGAATCACTCTAAGAAATGAATGAGTGAGATCTCCACCCACTAGCCCGGGGAGTTTTACATTTTCAATGGACAGATTTTCACAGGGAATATGACACAGCAAAATGAAAAAAAAAATCAAATTATGACAGGGAGATATTTTTGAACTCAGATACATTTTTAGACTGTTAAATCTTACTTAACTGTCTAGTCTGCTTGGGCTGTTGTAAGAGAGTATCACAGACTGGGTGACTCATAAAACAGATTTTTCTTTCTCATAGCTCTGAAGGCTCGGAAATCCAAGATTAAGGCACTGGCAGAACTGGTATCTAGTAGGAGACAGATTTTTCTTTCTCATAGCTCTGAAGGCTCGGAAATCCAAGATTAAGGCACTGGCAGAACTGGTATCTAGTAAGAGCTGGCTTCCAAGTTAGTCCAAGACAATCTCTATACTTCACAGGGCAGAAAAGCAAGGAAGCTCATTGGGGTAGCTTTTGTTAGGACACTAATCTCATTCATGAAATCTCAGCCCTCATGACCTAATTGCTTATCAAATCCCACCTCCTAATATCATTCCATTGAGGAATAGGTGTCAACAAATGAATTTGGGGGATACACAAATATCCCTTCTATGGAAGAGTATTTTCCAGATTATCCCTGCCCTTAATGAGGCTTCGTTGTTTCCATGTTCTTCATATATGTGTAGTCTGTTCGTGGGAAAACTTGATTTTAGGATAACTTTCTAAAGCTATGAAGAATTTGAGAGAACAAGAGATGTTCTCCTACGATACGCACATTGGATTATTATTTGGCTTAATTTCTCTTTTTAAATTAAAAAAAAGAAAGAAAAAATAATTTTATTAAAGGTTTACATTTTAAACTGTTCATGTGAAAATAAATAGTTCCTATCTTATTTAACTTGACACTTGCTCTGATGACTAGGTAAATGGAAATATTTCTTCTCTTTGTCCCATACTCTTTCATTTCATTATGTGATACTGATGACAAGCTTTTCACCTAGATTGCAGTGAGCAGGCTTGAGCATCGCCTGCCAGAAGTGATTAATACCAATCAAACATAGTTTGTTCAGTTGGAAAGACTGGCAGAAAACATTTATCATCTTCTCAAGGAATTAGAGTTCCAGATTGGCTCTGTGCTTGAGATAAAGAGGATACAAATGCATTTGCTCCAATGTTCACCTTGTGATCACATTTATTGAGCCTATTTTCCCAAGCCATGAAAGTGACTGTGCCCACCCTTCTCAATGGCCTTCATGCTTAAATTGCAAACATTGACAATCTTTCAGTTTAATTCTAATGTCCAGATCTTAAAATCACGGAGAAACCAACTAACACCCACTAGGACAAATGTTAAGCTCAAACTCATTCTTAGATCTCCTTTTAGATAATGAAATATAAATTAGATGCTACCAACCTCACATGTTGAGGCATTCATTTATGCTTTCTTAAGTGTTGCAGTTTAGCATAAAACAAGTGTGCTTTACTATTTTTATCCCTCTCAGGGAAAGATGGTAGGAGAGTTCCTGTCAATTTTACCACTGACTTCTGGTTCCAGGGGATGAAGCTGGGTAGCTGAGATAGACCCAAAGAGCACAGGATGACAGCAGTGAGAGGAGCAGGAATGGAATATTTGCTAGTCTGTTAAGGCTGCCTCCTATCTCTCCAATGACCCCCACTGACCTCTTCCAAGCTATGTGCTCTCAGTCCTAGCTCCAAGTTCCCAAAAGTTCATATCCCTTTCCCCTTGCTGTGTACCTTCTGACTTCAACCCTGATTACTTCTACACAGTCTTCCCAGCTTCTGAGGATAATGTGGCTTATCTCCTCCTCTAACTTCTCTCCGGTCAAATATTTTGGTGTAAACTATGCCAGGCTTTCCTCAAAACATTCTTCTTTCCTTTTTAAGACTCTCTGTTGCAGTTAAAAATAAACATTAAAAGAAACATTTCTGCTGTAATAATTTTCCTCAAGGCTATGTGGTGGCTTCCCTCTAACCAGAGAGAGATCATAGACAAGAAAGGAAAAGCACATGTGGAAAGCACACGCTCAGCATCTTGTGGTTTGTTCTTTCCCTCACATAGCAGACATTTATCTGGCCTTTGCCTTTTATGGCCAGGCCCTCAAGGGGCTCACTGACTAATGGGTCAGACATAACCCCCCCCTCCAAAAAAAATCAATCCTTCCAGTTCCTTACATCAGAATAAGTGTGTGTACAGAGTGTATATCTAAGAGGCCCACAAAGAATATTTGGAAGGACACTTGAAATGACTTTCAGAGAAGAACAGGAGTTAAGAGAGTTCCATTTAGACCAATGGAACAATGAGAGCAAACACAGAGGGATAAGCAAGCAGGTTACACTTGAGGAAAGAAAAGTGGTTCAGTTTGTCCACGATAACAGATGGTAAAAGGGAAACAGAAAGCAGAACTCGGGTCAGAAAAGGTCTTATTTATCCTCATAAGCACTTTGAACATTAACCAAAGAAAGTGAAGCCATTACCAAACCTCAGAAAGATGTTAAACAGAAAGTAATACAGATAGATTAACAAATCACAAGGTTAATCACTGTAAGTGTATAGGATGGTTTGGAGGGAAAAGAAACAGAGGACAGGGTGCTGCATTTATGTAACAGAGAAATTATGAGAGCCTTAAGGCAATGGAAACAGACATTTTCAGTTCAGGTTTTCAATATAGAAACCCTATCAAACAATATTTATACATAATGCTGTTTCTTTCTAATTAACTACAGCACAGATTATGCAGTATAGTCAGAATCAAGTGATGTTGTTCTCTTGAAATTCCTATTCTAAAACACATGGTGGTTGCAATTTGGGGGAAATACCCTCATTCCCATGGTAGAGGGCACGGTCATGTACTAACATGTATCACAAGTGCAAACCTGGCAAATAGTTAATAAATTCAAGTCAAATCCTGTTTATCATTTGATTACATTAAAATATAAAGATGTCTTACAATTTGTTTTACATAAAAATGCTGATTTTGACTTGAAAAGTATAGCTTCAAAAAAAAAAAGACTAAAAAGTGCTATGTAACATTGTTCGACACAGACACATAAAACAATCTTAAAATCTAGTTTGTGTTCTTTCAGTGAGCTTGGGATTCCTGCTTATGACAGAGGCCATAAGCGGTTTCTTACTAATAAGGTTTTAGAAAAGGTTACAAGTAGGAAACCATGAAGGTAGAAGGTCACAGTGAGTACTTCAGGTACTTACCAAATAGCATGTGTTGCCTGAAGCTGTTTACTCAACTCAGAACCTTTATTAACTGCGTTCTTTTCTTTTGGAAGATCGGATTCAACTATAAATTATTTGGATAGGCTACAATCTCCCCATTAATTTACCCAGGCTTTTATCCTCCTACACTGAAGTGTATTTCTTAATACAACTCAAAAGGCATCAAGTACCTCATCCAGCCTATTCACCAACTCTAAATGGGATTTGACATTACGAGGTCAGCATTGCTTTTCCTCATAGATGACTAACAAATTTACGGAGACATAAGTTCACTGTTCTCACATGGATCACTGCGCAACAGACCAGTGGTTTTTGATCATAACATTTAGGTTTCAGTTATTAAATGAAAGCAGGAACTCGAGCTGTGACAAATTGCTTGGCACCTAAACAATGATCCAGAGAGCTACCCAGAAAGAAAGCCAACGTGTCTTTAGGTTTTAAGACAGAAACTTGGCCAAAAATATTGAAATTACATTATTTTATGAAATCCTACAAAATTCAATAATTAGAATAAATTAAAATATGATGTACAGTCTTAACATTGCTTTCATTTACATGAAATTCTTTTTTGAAAGTATAATGAATTTTAATTTTTCTTAAAATTTCCACAAAGCTAATATTCATAGCATAAAAGTAAATATTTATAAAATTAGTTTATTTTATCATGTGCTAACCTTTTAATTAAATTCAAAACCTGAGACTAGAAACTCATTGCCCTGTTACTAGAAAAACCAAGCAAGTGTAGAGAAAAATCCGTGTGAATCTCCAGTGAAAAGGTAATTCATAGTTTATTGGCTAGATCTACATTAAGTTACAAATTGAAATGAAGAAACCACTCATGTATTCCAATGTGTCCAAATACAGGCAAGGTTTGATCTGGGACAAGTGATTTTAGAATGGCTTGTTCTGTAGGAAAAATCAGTAGTGGCATATTGTGTCACAAGCCACAATTTCAACTTTTGCTTCCTAAATCAGAGAAATTTGCAAGTGACTGGTCCGGGCAGATATCTTCTCTTATTTAGTCATCCATCATGGTAATTGCACTTCTTTTCTTTACTTAGGCAACAACTTTTTCCATGCTTAAAAATAGTAACTTCACCTCTCCTTCACCTCTCCCTTCTACTTCATTGCTCTGTCTTTATCCCCATAGTTGGAAGACATGTTTTCAATATCTTTGGTTATAAACCTGAAAGCATTCTGTCATTGAAAGCATAGATACTTGTAGAATCAATGTTATAATGCTTGTTGAGTAGAGGTGAAAAAGCACTAAAGAAATCCCTTTTCCAATGCATAATTCATATGTCAATTCAAAAAATGTATTAAGAACACAGTATATGCCAGGTAATAGAGATATGAGAAGCAAGAAATAAAACTTCTAGAAATGTCCTTTCTAGTAGGGGATAAAGACAAAAAATAATTACAATAAAGCTGGTGGGTACTATAGGTTATTTACTAAACATTCATCCTTCCCTTCTTTTAAATTGAACATCCTCTCTAAGACTAGGGACCCAAAGTATGTCTTTATTAGTCTAAGCTAATAACCAATTAGTCTAAGCTAATAACCACTCCCAACACTCCCAATGAAGACCACCATTCAGTTGGGAGTGTTGGGAGTGGTATTGCTGATCAGGAAATATTAGGCAATGTTTAAAACATTGTTCATTGTTACAGCTTGGGAGATACATGCTGTCCCTGGAACCCAAGGATGTTGCTAATACTCTACAATGCACAAAGTAAAGAATTATCATGTCTGAAATGTCAGTGGTCTCACCATTGACCTAACCCTAAACTGAGGGTAGTAACCTTATGCCTTCCTGATTCAGGAATAAGGTTATAGTTTTCTTCAGTAACTGCCATTGGTCCACTTGGTCTAATCAGAATAATGGGGGCAAGGCTTTCTCTTTCATCCTTCAGATTTGAATAAGGAGACATTTTGCTACATTATCTTGCAATTATCTTGGATTTATTGGGCAGTCATACAGAGAATAAAGCCAACACAAGGAAGCATGCAAAAACCCCTTTATTTGCCGAGAGAGAACCAGAGACTTGATAATAGAATATTTTGTGGGGGCTTTAATGTGAAATAATACATTTCTGGGATGCCTGGGTGGCTCAGTGGGTTAAGCCGCTGCCTTCGGCTCAGGTCATGATCTCAGGGTCCTGGGATGGAGTCCCACATCGGGCTCTCTGCTCAGCAGGGAGCCTGCTTCCCTCTCTCTCTCTGCCTGCCTCTCTGTCTACCTGTGATCTCCCTCTGTCAAATAACTAAATAAAATCTTTAAAAAAAAAAAAGAAAGAATACATTTCTTCATTATCTAAGTTAATTTGTGTCAGGGTTTTTTTTGTGTGTGTGACTTAAAGGTCTCCTAAGCAAAGACAATATTAAGATATACTTATGGATTGGGGACTTTAGGGGAGTACAAAGAGATAACTAGTAAAGCCTAGAAAAGTCTGGAATGGCTTCCCCAAGGAAGAGGGGTCTGAGTTAGGTCTTAGTCAGCCAGATAAAGATGTGGTATAGGAAGTATATTACAGATAAAGAGAGCAGCCTGAAACCTGAAAAAAGAGATGACATGCCTCACTGAAAGAACTATGAACAATTCAGTGTGGATAGAATGAGGGAGGCATGGGTTATGGGTGAGCAAGAATGACAGGAGCATGACACTCAAGAAGTGGCGGGAGACTGATTCCGAAGGACCCCATGTGCCAAGCCAAAGAGTTCAAACATTTTATTGAAGTTTCAAGGAACCACTGAAAGATTACTAGCCTTAGGGGATGGAATTACATTTGTATTGTTGCAATAAAATTATATTTGTGCTGTCTTAAGATTGCTGTAACTATGCTGTGGAGACTAGAATGGAGAGGGAAAAATAATAAAAGAAGCCAACCATATGAGGGGCTGTTACAGTAAGCTAATAGCAGGTGTTGGCAGCTGGGTCAAAGATGATGACAAGAATAGAAAGAAGGGGATAGATAACATTAAGTACTAAACAATTTGAAAGAGGTTAGATTAGAGAGGATTCACTGGTTCACTCGAGGAAGAGATGAGGGAAAGAAAAACAGTGGTAATGAGAATAAGGATCCAAGAAACATAACAGAAATGGTATATTCACTCACTGTGGGCCACAAGAGTTCTCACACATGTGAGGTGGGGGATGGGCTAAGTTGCTGCTCTACTAAGGTTGAGGGAGAGTGAAACAGTTTTCTGCAGCAGTCCTCTAGAGATGGGTAGTGAAAGTCCTGCAGGAGCTAGAACATGAGAAATAACCACTGACGTGTCTTAAAACCAGAGAGAAAATGGCCTCTCAAAGATAGCCATACTTATTCTCTATGTATTCAGAATTCTCTGGAGAAACTGAACCAATACTGCACGTATGTGCGTGTGTTGTCTCTGAGAGACAGAAAGTGATATTGATGATAAGGAATAGGTTCATGCAGTTATGGTGGCTGACAAATTCTAAGACGTTTAAAGGGCATTGACAAGCTGAAAACCCAGCAGAGCCAAAGGTTCAGCTGCTGTCTGCGCTGAAGGCCTGAGAAATGGAAGAACTGAGAGTACAACTCCAGTTCAAAGGTTGGGTGTCTCAAGAACCAGAAAGAACCGAAGTTTCAGTTCAAGTCTAAAGGCAAGAAAAATAGTTGATGTTCCAATTTGAAAACAATCACGCAGGAGGGACTCTTCCTTCCTCAGGGGAGGGTCAGCATTTTTATTCAGTCCTTCAACTGACTGGCTGATGCCCACCCACATTAGGAGGACAATCTGCCTTACCCAGTCTACCCAGTCTACCCAGTCTGTCATCTTTGAATGAGATGATACCTTCCTTCAAAACCATCCTCACAGAAACATCCAGAAAAATGACAAATACCATATTTGGGTACCTAGTGGCTCAATGAAGTTGACACATGAATTACCATTACAGTAAGCCCACCTGGCAAAATTGAATTTTCACATATTATTAAGATAGAATCACAAAAATATCCTGGATCATATGTGTGAGCCCAATACAATCACCAGGATTCTTATAAGAAGGAGACAAAGGTGTTAAAGAGAATTGTGAACATAGAAGCAGAGTTTGGATTGATATACTTAGAAGGGAAGAGAAGGGAAGGGACTGTGAACAAAGCAAAGGAGATGGGCTGGAAAAGCTGGAGAAGGCAAGGAAACCAATTCTTACCTAGTACCTACAGAAGGAAATGGAAGAAATGACCCTACTGACACTGTGATTTAGGACTTTTGACGTCCAACACTGTAAGAAAATAAATTTGTATTGTTATAAGCAACTAAGTTTTAACTACGTTTGTTGTAATTTGTTACACAAGCAATAAGATACTAATGTATGCATTGAACATCTGAATGGAATGGTCGACAGGAACAAAGTGCATCACAATATTTGTATGTCTATCACAAAATTAATTTAAGCACATTTGGAAGTACCTTTGTTGAACTTGAGGGAAGAGAGTTTATAAACACCTTGCCTATATTCTCTTAATACAACAACCTCTTGAGTTAGTACTGCAATTTTCTCTATTGGATGGATATTGAATTGATGCAGGGTGGTTAAGGAGTTGACACAATGTCACATGGTTAAGAAAAATAAAATCTTCAAGAAGAGAATGGAAAACTATTTGTCTTTGGTTTTTAGAGTATTGAGGTGAAGATAAGTTCACATATTCCTTTTAGTTTACGATCTTGGCCTTCTGCTAACATACTGTATTACAATTGTGTGATGAAGGAGAAAGTAGTACCTGAGGGATTTCTAGAGCACAGTCTGGGGTTGGCAAGGCTTAAGGGCAAGTCATATAGTATTAGACAAGTTGTGTTCACCCAAAGTTGTTTGCCTTTTTGCTGTTGTAAGATTTGATTCAAATGCTCTGTCTTTTTTTAAAATTTTCTTCTACTTATACATGTTTTACTATGGGTGTAGTGTTAATATGTGACTTTAATTTACAAGTATAGATAAATTTTAATAATTTTATGTTGCTTGATTTTTAAGTGAACTGTCAGTTACTCCTCCATTTACTTACTAGGTTTAGTTACTGAGTTCTAAAATAAGTTCTAAAATAAACAACTTTGTGAGATCCTGGTATAATCAGGTTACTGCTGAGTTCAGATTGCTTTTATTTATTTTTGGTATAATACGTACAGCCATCAGTCACTGATGTATATCCATAAGATTTCTGATGACAGAAGAGCTCTAACCATAAAATAACATATGCTTTCCTATTTTACACAGTTTACAGAATGCTTATATTTTTCTGTCTTGTTCAATAAATTCTACAGATTAAATGCCTCCCCCTGCCAGGATCTCTGCCTTCAAAATATGAAGACTTTTGTATTTCATGCTACATAGTTTTTAATACCAAATTTGTCTAAATAATGTTATTTGTGGAATTATGTTAAAATGTGATAATCAATGATCTAACAGGAGCTAGAAAACTTTTTTAGTAAAAGGATAAATAGTTGGGTATTTTTTTCTTAATTTTTGGCTTTGTAGAGCTTATGATCTCTATTACAGCTACTCAACACTTCAACTCTGCTACTGTTTCATGAAAGCAGACTGACAGACAGCATATAAACAATGGGGGTGGCTGTGTCTCAATATAACTTTCCTTTTTACAAAATGGGCTTCAGGACACATTCATGGTCAGCCTACCTCTGAGTTTCAGAACTTCAATAAAGTTGAGAAAGCAAATATTGTGGTTACTTGGAGAGTGAGTTCAGGCGCATTGGTAAGATTGGGTGGAGAATTTTTGCCCTGATGGTTTCCTAGTTGTCTCCTTAGAGACATTTTTATTTCTGAGTGTTCGATGCTGTTTCTTTCCCTAATCCAGCTGGAGGCAATGAAAATGAATGCTTGAATAAATAAATAAAAAACACACAGAAAGGAATGCATTTTAGAATTCTCAATAAACAGTAGACTACTAAGAGTTTAGAAGGTCCAAATTTGGCACAAACAGACCTCTCTTCCTTCTCCATTTTTATGCAATCTTCCCTGAATAGTTTTGCTTTACATTCCAAATTGCAGCATAGGCTTTTTTTTTTTTTTAATTGCAATAACTATGACTTCAGAGTGAGTTTCTGTCTGCCTTGCCTCTTAAAGAAAATGACTGACTACCATTGTGTGGGCATTGTGTATCTACTCTTAAGGGAGAGCCACATTCCATTTCATCCATTAGGACTACAGCCCTAACTGTCCTGCTACACAACCACTTCACAGTGGAGTTCTCAGCTGAAAAAACCTGAGGAAATGGTGTTGGGGCTCTCTAACAGAAAGAAAGGGCAGAAAGTAAAGTAGCAGCAAGACCATTGTTGTAAAATTTCTTCCTCCATCCTTCCCAGGCTATATTCTCAAATATGAAACACGCATGATGATTCAGGACCATAGAAACAATCACTAGAAGAAAATGTAAAGATATTCGGTCTCAGCACAATCAGTTGCAAATGATGTCAGGAAACAATTTTGTTCTCCATTTGTACATTTCTTTGGCCAGAAAGTTGCTTGCATTAGCGATCTTCCTAACTCTGATAGAGAAATAGCATATCAAGTATAATTGTAAATATAATTGAGGCTTATATAACTACAAAATAAAACTGTAAAGCTTCTAAAAGAAAATCCAATGCAGAATGGACCTACTGTTTAAAAAACAAGAAGGAAAAAAAAAAGAAAGATTAATAGATATGTGCTCCCATGGAATGAGGGCTCTCATGCATTTAGCGTGAAATTGGTATTCTGCCATTAAAAAAGGGAGACATTTTAGAGACCTTTTCAGTTATAAGAGGAGGTGTTGAAAAAAAAAAAACTTTTGAGGGGAATGAGGGAGAGGATCACTATAACAAAGAGTTCTTGGATATTATGTTATTCTCACCTGATTTAAAAAACACATTAATATCTGTCAATGAGTGTGTTATAGAAATTTTAATAAAGATACCTCTCATATGCTTCCTGTTATTACCTCAGAGGACCATCTCCTATTTGTTACCACAGTCTTATCAGTGTTCCATTAAATAAAATTTGGGAGGGGGAATTTTTATTAAATCATATTTTTATAGAGTTAAAAGACTGCAAAAACATATACTTTTATCTAGTAGTAGAAATATTTCATGTGGCACCTAATATATGGTGGATACTTTAAAAAAAAAAAAATGAGCTTCTAGTAGAAAGAATTCTATTACGTGAAAATGTTTTTGGACTGGGTGCCAGAACATGTTCTTTCTCTGATGTGGTAGGGACTTATAAAATCTCTATATCTAAAATCTTTATTCATCCTGAGAAAATATGGTTATATTTATTTGTTTGTTTGTTTGTTTTAGATTTTTATTTATTTGAGAAAGAAAGAGAGCATAGAATTGGGGCAGATGGAGAGGGAAAAGCAGACCCCTCACTGAGTAGGGAGCCTGACATGGGGCTCAATCCCAGGACCCCAGGATCATGACATGAACTAAAGGCAGATACTTAACCAACTGAGCCACACAGATACCCCCAAAATATGATTTTCATTAGATCGTCTTGTTACTAAATGTTGTATTCCTTTCTCTTTTTCCTGTCATTCTGGAGCTTATCTGTAATTAGGTTCAGATGTGGTCATTAGAGTCTGATCTTATAATGGGATTATAAGAAGGTACTAATAAGAAGGCACTTGTTCTCTCTCTTTCTTGCCTTGTCTTCTGAAGATACAGCAAAAAAGATGGCCATCTGCTAGTCAGCAAGACAACTCTCACCAGGAACTGAATCAGCTGTCACCTTGATCTTTGACTCCAGCCTCCAGAACTCTATGGGAAATAAATTTCTCTTGTTTATGCCACTCAAAAGTGATATTTTGATACAGCAGTCAGACTAAGAGGAGAGAAACCCACCGGTACCTCACCTTCAAGACAAGATGTGAGTATGGATATCAGCTCCAGCCCTTAGGGTAGGCACAAATCCTGCCAGTAAATAAATATATTGGCTCAGTGTAATGAATACTCCTCAGGTGTTCTTGTGGGGAGTTAAAAAATTTTCTCATGCTTTTGAACCTAGAAGAATGTAGCATCAAGAGCTCAGAAAGACAAAATGAAACCATGATGGGAACGCTTCTTAAAAAGTAGAGTCAAACTTACAGAAGAGTTTCAAACTGGGGATGCCTGAGATAAGAAAGAGAGAGGCAGAGACAAACAGAGGTATTTTGATATCATTTGAGCCCGTGTTTTAAGTGAAAGTCAGAAATATCCCTGAATTGTTTTGTTTTATTCATTTATTCATAGTAAAAATCAATTCAAGATACTGTATATTAACTGTTCCTAAAAGATGCTTACATATTTCAACCTCTAAAGATTGAATTTTAAAAGTATATAGTATTAGTTTGATCCATAATGATATTATACATCACCATGAAACTATGTGTAGAACTTCATATACTAAGTGCTACTCTGTTGCCACTAATTAACTAGTAAGTATGATAGAATTCCTTTCACATTATTTAAGCTCCAGCTTCTTCATTTATAAAATAGTATACTCACATCTGTATTTAATGAAGACCCTTGATACCAGTCTGACCCAGTTTACCTTTCAAATTTAACGTCTTGAGAACCCATTCTCTGAACCAAACCCCTCATTTCACTGAATATAATTTTTGCCTTTTGTTTCAGATGGCCTGCTCATGTCTCTCTATCTGACAAAGAACATTTGATATCTAGACTTGCTTCATTTTCAGTTGTCTTACCCCTCCTGAAAATTATTACATTGCCCCCATACTAATCTATACATGCCTCTAATATGCCTCTTACTGTTTTGGAATGTAATGATTTGGTTACTTTCTTTTCACGAATGCAATTGTTAGAAGTGCTGAGGAGTATGGTATTTTCTGAGTATCTTTAGCAAACTCACACACATACACATATGCTTTCTGAGTATGGCCTTTTATAGTAATTCATCCATTGCAGAATTATTGAAAGGCAGTATTTAAAAAATAGCAGGATGTAGGGAGATGAGTTGGAAAATTAAGATTTTAATTTTATGGCTTTGATTTTGTGACTTCAGAGTCTGACATATAGTTAGTATTAAAAAATTGTTTTTGGTTTGAAAAAGTATTCATTGAATGACAGGTTCAGCTCAGGAAATTGATAATAATGCTAATATCTCTAATAAAATGTTTATTAATTATTGTTTATCAAATAGCCCCAAGATTTAAAACAACCAACATGGGGGCACCTGGCTGGCTCAGTCAGTTGGCCATCAGACTCTTGATTTTGGCTCAGGGTCATGAGATTAAGCCCCATCTCCAACTCCATACACAGCTTGGAGTCTGCTTGAGAGTCTCTCCCACTGCTCCTCTCCCTTTTTTAGTTCTCTCTTTCTGCTCTCAAATAAATAACTGAAATCTTTAAATAAAACAACCACCACCAACATTTTATTGGCTTATTATTCTGTGTGTCAGCAATTTGTACTGTATTCAGTTGGATGGTTTTTCTGCAATCATCTGACTTTGACTTGGAGAATATTTGGTCTATAGGTTCCCTCCTGCTGCAATGGTTCATCTACCCCAGGTGATCATATCTTCTAACAAGTTAGTTCTATTAACTTGAAAGGGCTTCCATAATAAAGTACCACAGACTGCATAGTTTAAACAACAGAAACTTATTTTCTCACAGTTCTGGAAGCTAGAAGTCCAAGATCAAGGCGATGGCAGGTTTGCTCTCTTCTGAGGTCTTTCCTTATCCTGCAGATGGTTGCCTTCTTGCTGTGTCCTCACGTAGTCTTTCTCCTGTGCTTGTGCAATGCTAGTGTCTCTTTTTCACATGTCCAATTCTCCCTTTTTTTATAAGGGAGATGAGGGCCCACTTATATAACTTTATTTAATCTTAATTACCCTTAAGAAAGTTTTATCTCCAATAGTCACAATCTGAAGTACTGGAGGTTAGGACTTCAGCATATGAATGGAGGGGGTACACAGTTCAGCACCTAACAGCCAAAGCTGCCTCAGTGATGATACCACTTTCTAAAAAAACAAAGTATATGTATTTTTGGTCTTTGGCTTAGAATCCGTGCACTTCTGCCACACTCAGCTATTAAAAGCAAAACACAAGTGAAGTGTAGATTCGAAGATGGGAAAATACAAATAATAGCAAAGGATGTGCACTGGGAAGTCTTAGTCATTGCAAATGACCACTAATGGAAATATTGATGAAAATAATTGCTTTTAGGGGTGCCTGGGTGGCTCGGTGGGTTGAGCCTTTGCCTTCGGCTCAGGTCGTGATCTCAGGGTCTTGGAATTGAGCCCCACATCAGGATCTCTACTCAGTGGGGAGCCTGCTTCCTCCTCTCTCTCCTTCTCTCTGCCTACTTGTGATCTCTTTCTCTCTGTCAAATAGATAAATAGAATCTTAAAAAAAAAAGAAAAGAATTACTTTTAAAGAATCTTGGAGGAACATCCATAGAAGATAACCACGAAGAAAATAAATTCTCGTAGACATAATAATTAAAACTGAACAATAGCAAGGAAAATACCCAGAAGATCCAAACTTCTTATGTGTCTAAGGAATGATGCTAAGTCCTTAACTTGTACCATTATACATAATCCTCAAGACCATACTAAGAAATATGTGCAATTATTAATTGCACTTTATAAGTAGAGAAATTAAGCTTTCTTGTGATTAAGTAATTGTTCATGTTTTAGGGTTGCTAATTTGTAAGCTGAACTATTAGATAATTCATCAAGATCACTATATTTGTGAGCTATTTAGTATCGATGCCAAAGGTTCCAATAAGAGGGAACTTAATTTATTTTTGATATCTATAAAGTTCGTATAAGTTAATACAGATTGCATTATGATTAATAATACCTTACTTATTCTACCTTGAATTTATTATCTGTCTTATTTTAAGGAGATAATTTATCTTCACATCTATAGCTTTTTTTTAACAAGACAGATAATTTTTAGGATCAATTTCTGTAGAGTTTGCAATATCATATAGTATAGTTATTTCTTTTAACATACAATGAACTCAAAATGTAACTTATTCTGAGCCACACAGTGATTATATATGCAGAAGTAAACCTTTTTATAAGCATACTTTAAAAAATTTGGACATACAACTCTTCCTAAAAGGATGGCATTAAAGAGATAAAATTGTTATAATAGTTTTGTCAGATATTAACATAGATTCAAAATTAAGAATTAATTTATTTAAGAGAATGTGCATAAAGCCCATGAAACCATGAGTTGATATAACTGAGAACAATCTTGAAAGAAAATCACAACTAATTTAAAAAATAAGTTAACATTTTTCATTATCAAACTACCAAAATATTTGAAAAAGATATGACTGAATTCTGTTGAGTGTGATAAGATATTGTAAATGAAAATCAGTAAGCTATTCTGGAAAGCAATTATCCAGTGTGCATCAGAAAGTATGTGACCTAATAATGGCACAACTGGAAAAGATCCCTTAAGAAATAAAAATAATTAAAACAAACAACAAACACAGTAACACACACACATGCACATTTTCACAAGGATATCTATCAATTTATGATTCTTAATAGTAAAAAAAAATCTTAAATTTTCAACATAAAATGTTGTGTAAGTGAATTAATTTGAGCCAGTATTTTTTAATGAAGAATTTAAATAACAGCATAATTACCTTTGTCTTGATGTTAGGGAAAAAAATTAGGATATTATACATATCAGACAGAGTAGGCCCTACTGTGGACCCATAACATACTGTCTCTAAACCTTGAATCCTCAACACAGCAAATATTATTAAATTTTCACTGAAGGGGCGCTTGGGTGGCTCAGTGGGTTAAAGCCTCTGCCTTCGGCTCAGGTCATGATCTCAGGGTCCTGGGATGGAGTCCTGCGTGGGGCTCTCTTTCGGCAGGGAGCCTGCTTCCTCCTCTCTCTGCCTGCCTCTCTGCCTACTTGTGATCTCTGTCAAATAAATAAATAAAATCTTAAAAAAGTTTTTTTTCACTTAAAAGTATAACTACAGATCATCAAAGGGGCTCTTGTTTTTTCATCGAAGATGCAGGCTAAAACATTTCACTCATTCTTCTATCCTGTTTGTACCTTTGGGATGGAAATAGTGACTGTACAGTGTCTTTAAAAGCACCAGAATGTGGCACATATCATTGCCCCTCACAACCCATTGGCCAACTCACATGGCCTCCACCACTTTAAAGGAGCTAGGGTACTGTAAACATACCTTATGTGCCTAGAGTGCAGCAGAGAGATAGATGCCAATGTTTCTTTTCTGACTGTTAAATGCACAGATTCATATGGGTGTACACACACACACACACACACACACACACACACACAAACATAGTGACCATGGCTAAGGAAAAAAAAATAGTATCATTAGAAAACAAAGCTGAAAGAAAATCTTGGTAAGTTATATTAGTGAATGGACTTCAGATAATATATTTATCATCTATCTACCTGTATTCTTTTAAAAGATTTATTTATTTGAGAAAGAGAGACAGAGTGCACCAGACAGTGTGAGTGAGTGGGGGAAGGGGCAGAAGTAGGCAGAGAGAGAGTCCTGAAGCAGGTTCCCCTGCTGAGTGTGGAGCCCAACAGGGGGCTCCATCTCAGGACCCTTAGATCATGACCCCTGAGCGGGAGACCAGGAGTCTGATGCTTCACCAACTGAGCCATTCAGGCATCCCCCCCCACCTTCCTGTATTTTCTATAACAAAGAATATTTAATTCATAATGGAAAAATATATAATAAACACTGTTAATTATTAGATTTTTAAAAAGAAAATTTAACCTCCATTTTTTATTATTACTTCTCTTTGTGAGTTGTCAATTCTCTATTAAATACATTGTGTTTATTAATAAAAAAGTATGTTTTTTCCAAAACAGAGAAGTCTAGAAGAATATCAGTGATTATAGTTTTATTATTATTAATACATTAAAACCTGGAAAGTCTTATCAATTTTTCTCTGACTGTATTTGTCCAGGACAAATGTCAAATTGATTAATGTACTGAACATCTATTGTAATTTATTGCACAGCTCTGAAGAGCAGAGCTGACTAAGCTGACAAATTAGGAATAAAGTTTCACAAGAAGACCAATAGTATAAATTATACTGTTACCAGTCACTGGGCATCAAAGTTTTAAGAAAAAAATAGTTATACTTTTTGGGTAAAGTCGAAAAAACTCTTTTATATAGTGATGGGTAGAAGACTATTCCTCCTTTGAAATAGAAATAACATATAATACCTTGCTGATATTAGTCAGAGAACCTACTCCTGCAACCCAAAATAAATTTAAAATTTTACTAAATTGAATATATTATATATAACCAGCTAAGATTTGCACCTGATTTCTAAATCCTTATTCAGTAAGTTGTATACACTGGTATAGTTTTTCAAAATCATGCCAATTTCATGGGTTCACCTACAATATAAAATCTTACATATAAATACAAAAACAAGAAAGTCACAAGTTTCACTCAAAGAAAAATTCAAATTATTTTAGGAATTTATAGAACTATAGAAGATTCATTTTGAAAGGAACTTAGAGGTAATGCAGTTGGATGAATTATCAGTTTTTCTCCCTGTAATTTCTTTCTTCAAAGGAAATCATAACAGGGAGCCAAAACTTGAAGATATTAAATACAATTGTTATGATAGAAGTGGAGTGGAAAAATCCTTCTGCCCTCCTTTCTCCTTCCTTTTCTCACCTTCTCTCTCGCTCTCCAATTCCACCACAGTTTTTTAAATATAGAAGAGACACTTCACAATAGAGAATTCAACTTTCTGTACTTGTTCAATGACTTAAAATTTTCAAATAATTTTCTTATATTCAAAACAACTCAGAGTTTCTCTCTCTCTCTCTCTTTTTTTTTCTTACTCTCTCCTCCCACTCTCTTTCTTTTCCTCTCGTTCTCTCTTTCAGTTATATAACCATCTTTCAATGAGAATTTTGGATTCCAAATGGAGTATCCTCATTTAATCAACTCAAGCCTGGCCTTAGCACTGTGCTACCTGCTACCTGAATTTTATGACCTTATTGTTAGAGATTCTGTATCCTGAGTTACTGTGAAAACTGTTGCTTGTTTCCCTATATATTTTCTCTTCTCTTACCTGCTTGCAGAAGCCCATTATTACTGCGTCCTTCCACTGCAAGGCCATGAGCTCAAGAATGGTGACCCTATTTCCAGCCCCAAGAATAAATCAGGATTGATTCAATCCAATCATCTTGGTCTTGTTTCTTTGGGCAGTGGACATTTTATGCATTGTCATGTAACCAAGTCCTAATCAATGCAATGTGAGAGAAACTCCACTGACAGACTTTTGTGGGAGATTTTTCTTACTGTAAGAGAGATGCTGGCAGCACCTGGGTGGCTCAATGGGTTAAAGCCTCTGCCTTCAGCTCAGGTCATGATCCCAGGGTCTTGGGATCAAGCCCCACATCGGGCTCTCTTCTCAGCAGGGAGCCTACTTCCTTTCCTCTCTCTCTGCCTGCATCTCTGCCTACTTGTGATCTCTGTCAAATAAATAAGTAAAACCTTTAAAAAAAAAAAAAGATAGAGAGAGAGATGTGCAGGAGCATATTCTCTCCTCTTTCCTGAATAATGTTATGTTTTCATGTGATTGTAGAACTGCTGCAGCCATTTTGTCTCCATGAAGAGAGACATACTGTAAAAGAGAAAAACCTTGTCTTTATTTCATATCATTGTAAGTAACAGAGGCAGAAAACTAAGCAAATTTAAAGTTTCACTTCTTTCACTCAACAAAAAACCAGAAAGTTGGTGTTTGTTGGCTTTGGGACAGCAACTCTAAGGATATCAAGAGCAAGAATTCATAACTGCTTTGGCCTTTCCCTATTAATACAAGAAAGCTGTTATAGTCCCAGAAAACATGTCCATATCAAAACAGTCAAAAGAGAAAGCAGGACTGAAGAGACTTAATGAGAAGACAAAACACGTTTTCATATAGGCATTCTTCATGGGAAAAGAGTCTGAGAAAGTTTTTTTTTTTTTTTTCTTTCCTGCCTCTATTATAATGAAAGTAAGGAAATAGTTCTTGAGATGGGTGCTAAGTAAGCTATCTACTGTATCTTCCCCACTCCCTTACATAGACAGAAGAGAAAGACCTAAATTCTTTTTTAAAAAGATTTTATTTATTTATTTGAAAGAGAGAGAACATGAGCCGGGGGAGGGGGGGAGAGGAGAGGGAGAGGAAGAAGCAGACTCCATGCTGAGTACAGTGCCTGATGCAGGGCTCAATCCCAGGACCTTGAGATCATGACCTGAGCCAAAGTCAGATCCTTAACTGACTGAGCTACCCTGGCACCTCTAGGAAGACCTGAATTCTTGATGATGTTATTGATCCATTGAATAAAAACACATTAGATAACAGTTTCTAGACACTTTATTATATAAGAAAATAAAGGTCTTTACTACTTAAAATACTTATAGTTTGGAATTGTGTTTCTTTTCCTTGAAAATATCTTACTTGAGCCAAATAAATATTATCAAATAGAAACCTAGTGTAACATGTCAATAAAGGTCAAACTGATGACATATTTTTAAGTTAGAAGGAATAAATTAAATATACCTGAAAGCTTTATGTTGCAATTTATAAATATTTTTGTTCTTAACTTTTAAGCAAATTAGTTGTAACTATATAGACATCTGTTATGGGCTTTATTTAATGTCTGTCTTCCACTATTAGAATGCAGTCTTTCTGATAGCAGATACCATTTCTGCTTTGCTCACTGCTGTGTACACAATGTCTTTTAAATGGTACACCCTAAATAAATGTCTCAAGAAATGGATACTTGTTTTCTTTTAGTTGGATTTTTGGCAAATCTGTTTAAAAAACAGCTCAAGACTTCTTGAAATTAGTAGTGTTTAATAACATGATTTCTACTACTTCTGAGGTCAGTGATATGGATGGAAAGAAAAAAAAACTTATTTGCAGATGTTGAGTAGTCGAGATGTTTGGTGAAATTAATTTTGTTCAAATACGTTCTGAATAATAATTTAATCTTTATATGAAGGAAAATGATTCATTTTCATTCTTTTGTATTTGCCATTGATCTATGAATTAATGAGAGCTTCAGATCAATGTTCTTTGTATTCATAAAAGGAGGTCATAAAATCTTAGTGTAGGTCATTTAATCCAATCTCTTTCTCTTAATCAAGTTCTTATTAACATGGAAAGCCTCAATATATGCAGACAATGCGTAGGTCATATATATAAATATAATTTTGACCCACAAACTGCACAACCTGCTCTGGATACCAGACCCCTTATCTACAATATTCAGCTGAGGAAGCCAGCCTGCTCGGATTGCTATCTCTAGTGACAATCCAGGAGCTAAACAATAACTTCTATAACAATTGGTCCAAATAAGCACGACTTGATTAATAAATGGTAGCTTCCCCAATTTTTGTTCCTGTTCCCAATTTAGGACCAACCAGAGAAAGCAAAGTATGTAGCCTAAACCAATCATGTAGGATGCCCACTTCTAGTTAGTACAACCTACAGCTTCCCCAGAAAAAAGCCTCCAATAAGGGCATACCTGAAATCTTTCTTTTTCTCACTGTAAATCTTTCCCTCTCCTTTATCTGTCCACAACTCTGCCAAACCCGAATGATGGTGGCTTCCTGATTTGCTATAACAAACTCAGAATAGGCATTAAAACGTAGAAGTCTGTTTGGATTTCCTTAAAGGAAATTCATAAAATGTTACAGTAAAGATGATCATTAGATAGTGATGCATTGACCAGGTAGCAAGGAGTGTCAGTTAAAAAAAAATTAATCTTTATGAGATTTTTCTAACCTATTTTAAGCATATTTATCAGTTAGAAAATAGAAAACTTTGTTTTCCTGAAATATTTATTAAATATAGATGTAACCAAAATAGATCCAGCACCAATAATTTAATCAATCTGAAGGATTCCGAATTACCTTTCAAAAATGATTTACCTCAAATTTCAACATATGAAGGAAATTATGTAACCTTTTTGATGTACTTGCTTTCCAAAAAATGGAAGGAATGTAGCTGCAGTTCTAGGTTTTGTTTCGTTTTGTTCTTGTTTTTTTAAACTGGCTTGTTGGAATTAAGGTTTTCTGCAAAGAAAATATGGACACTTATGTGTTAAACTTACAAAATCTCAGATTTAATCTTCTAATTGTTTTTCACATTTGAATATAAGTACATAGAAAATCACAAATTTAGAGTATGAATGATTAAACAGACTTTTTAGAAGGATCCTAGATGAACTAAAAATAGTTCATTCTTTCTGATCTTTCAGTTGATGTTTTCTTTTAATATGAAAGGTCCACATAAAGATATGACATTTATTGAAGATATACTAATTTTAATTATACAATAATACTATATTGCTTTATCTTGATAATTTTTAAGAAAAATTAATTTTCAAAAACTGATTACAATTATGAAGACTCTGTTTCTTTAAAGATATTCTCATATTTTTTCTTTTCCTTAGGGTTTATCTTAGATCACAGACATTTCTTATTGCCACCATAAGAGCTTGGAGACAGAGATGTCACTAATCTTCGATCCATGAAATAAGAATCCAAGACATAAAAGCCAAAAGAGGGCCTTTTAAGGGAGGATAATAAATCCAAGCAACCCTCAAAGGGAGAATGCACAGATGAACACCTTCCCTAAACTAGGATTACATAAAATTCCATTACTTGAGATTCTCTTTTTGGGCCATGAGGACATTTTAGTCAGTTTCTTGAACTTCCTAAAAAAGTTAAACTCTCCTACATTTAAGTGGTAATATTTTTACAGCCTTAAAATAACATAAGGAGTTGCTATTCAATGTGTATTAAATTTCAGTCATGAAAAATGAATAAATTCTAGAATCTGCTTGTACATTATGCTTACAGTTAATAATTCTGGCCATATGTATAAGTATTTATTAAGAAGGTAGATCTTATGCTATTTGTTCTTATCACAATTAATTTTATTTTTAAAAATTTGGGATAGTAATAAGAAGATACAGTCTGGAACAGTCTTTCTGAATCTCTGACTTTCACCATCTCAACATACATGATATATATAACATCACATAGTACTTAGCAGCACAATAACATGGGAACTTGCAAAGCATTGAAATTTTGCTTTTCCTCTATTTTCCTATGTAGTTCTTAAGAGTATGCTCCCATGGAGTGCCTGGGTGGCTCAGTTGGTTAAGGATCTGCCTTTGGCTCAGGTCATGATCCTGGGGACCTAGAATGGAGCCCTAGGTAGAACTCCCTGCTCAGCAAGGAATCTGCTTATCCCTCTGCCTCTGCCCCTCCCACTACTTGTCCTCATCTCTCCAGAGCTGTCTTTAAATAAATAAATAAAATCTTTAGAAAAATAAATAAATAAATGAATAAAATCTTAAAAAAAAAAAAAAAAGGACACTTCCAAGAGTTTTGGAAACAACTGTAATGAAATATTTGGCATTGGACAAGGGAAGAGTGAGTGAAAATGAAAAAGGAGAGTCATTTGACTACTACACAATTTGGCTTGATTTAGCTTTCACATTGGCAGTAAACACCTTTACATCTATAACATATATAACATGTAACAGGACATCCTGGGTTTTAATGCCTTGGAAAGACAGCATTATTCTGTAAGAAAGGCCACGGTGCAGTGGATAATAAACATTCAGTTTCTCTTTAAAAATTACACAAGATTTTAGTGGAAAACTTGAGATCAATGAAATAAATATAAGTAATACAAAAGACAGCAGTTAGAATATCATTTCTACATGTTCTGATACAATGATATCCCCAAACAATAAAAATTCAAATATAAAATAGGAAATATATTGCTGCTATTTTTAAATGTTAAACTTATGGAACTTTCTATAGATTAAATTTATATTAGAAATACATTGAAGAATACTAAAAACAAGATCGTGTTAAATATATTGTCAGACACTGATACTTTTATCATAAAACTATGCTTATGCAATTTGTCCTTTTAAAAAATGCTCATTTTCAAATTTTACTTCAATGCTTACTTTATTACTCTCTGAAAGCTCAGAGGCTTGATACTTACATAAATGTATTTTTTAATTACGAATAAAAAGAGTGCTACAAATATGACATAAGCTTTCAATATTATTTCAATAAATAAATGTAATCAATTGATTCTTTTGCAATAAATAAATAATTTATTTGGGGGGTATTTATATTGTTCCTTTCCACCTAAAAATGTTAATGTTATTATACAAGGTATAATGATAGGCATTTAGGTGGAAAAATTTCAAAATGTGTTATGTTTTCATTCAATTATGTCGTTTAGATTAGTAAAATTGAGAGAGAGAAACATAGAAAGGAAGAAAGAAAGAAAGAAAGAAAAAGAGAAATAAAGAAAAAGAAAAAAAGAAAGTGAGCTGAAGTATTTCTCCAGAGGTGCTGGGGGACATGCCTAAGGAATTGGAAATGATGTTGGTAATGTAATGGTCTGTGTAACCTCATGAGCTGTCAAATCCTAGACTGCACAAGACTAATAGCTCTTTTATAAAGAGTTTCTTTTAGCACTGCTCCCCAAACTCAAAGGCGCAGAACACTAGCTATTTAAGGGCAAAGTGATAAAGACTCACTTACTTAGGTTGATAAGCTTTCTCAGGAGTAGCATTTTGATTCTGAAACAAGTCACAGAACTCATTAGCAGAACCAATGGCAATTATAATAGACTATGACTATCTTTAATTGTCCTTCTGTTGTGTTATGCATTTAAAGGCTACATTTGAAATGAAAGCTTTGTCGGTGATTTAATGGCAGGATTTGGGTTTTAAAGTAAGATAATCTCACACCTATAACAAGATCAGTTCTGCATTAGACACATGCCCTGGATCACCTTCAGAAATCATTGTTGACCGCATAAAATGCACACATTTGAAGATCCCGATTTTTCAAAAAAAAAAAAAAAAAGTAAAAAAGTCTACCTATCATTTAATATCCAAAGATATTAACTTTATGTTTCATGAAATATGAAATAAAATGCTAGCTACAAATGTGGCACATACTTCAAATGGCATTCTAGACTTTAAAGCATCAAAATGTTTTAAATAGGCATTACCACTGTATATTGCAGAGAGTTTTTAAGGCTGTCAGTGTGATAAAGAAAAATATTTCAGCATCCCTGGAAGGATGTATAAAGTTTAAATAAGCATATTCAATATGACAATATAATTTTATATTTAGAAATGTAAAGGAAAAGTCACTATTTTTTAAAAATATTTTATTTATTTATTTGACAGACAGAGATCACAAGTAGGCAGAGAGGCAGACAGAGAGAGAGAGGGGAGCAGGCTCCCTTCTGAGCAGAGAGCCCGATGTGGGGCTCCATCCCAGGACTCTGGGATTATGACCTGATCCAAAGGCAGAGTCTTAACCCACTGAGCCACCCAGGCGCCCCAAAAATCAGTTTTTTGACACAAATTCCAGAAAGTTGGCTCATAAATAAAGTTCTACTTCTTTGCATGTTATTGATTCTCAAAACAGGAAGAGTTATCTTGAATGTGGGATATGTTTATGAGGTGTTTGTTTAAATGGAACACAGATTGTAAAACTTTGGGAACTTTTAATAGAACAAAAAGATGCAGTAGAGATTAAACTGGGTCCCAGTGATCTAGATCGCAGACAGAGTTCAGTATAAACCCCTGAACATTTTTATACTCCTCAGTTTGGACTTGCTTAGCTTAGCAGTCCTGTGGGTCTATCCCTTACTTGCAGAATACTATCGTCATATTATAGATCCCAGGCTGTTTTCAGTGTCCTCTGTTGTTCAAGAAGGGGTTTGGATTAATTATCAAATTATTTCAGATGTGCACTTATTTAAATTATTTGTGCTTATTTAAATTTTGACAATGTAGTGAATTACATTCTCTCTAAATTTTATCTATGTGATTATTCTTAACACTATAAGTTATGTATAATAAAATTCTAAAATAACTGGAACAATCAAGGAAAAACGTGTTTACAGCTTATTGTGTCTATATAGAATGATGTGGTTAGAAATGGGAGGGCTACTGAGATTCAGAAACTTTAACAAACCAGCCTTCTGTTATTTTCCCCTTTGTTCTCATATATCAAAAGGAGAAATCAAAAAAACCAAAATAAAACTTGGTTATAGTAAATTGGATGAAGAGTCAGACAACTAAGACATTTGTTGTTTCTATCATCTATCATCCCTTTATTCCCTTAAAAAAAAAAACACTTCATTGAGATATGGTCAACAAACAAAAAGCTGGAGGTATTTAATGTATACAACTTGATGAATCTGGAGACAAGTATATATTTGTGAAACCATCACTACAATCTATGTCATAGATGTAACTGTTACCTCCAAATACTACATGATACCACTTCTATGAGAAATCTAAAATTGTTGCCTAATATCACGTCCAAGCTTTTCCTTGGGAAAGTATTTTTGAGATTGTTTATGAACCACACTTATTGAGAGTGATAACAAAACCAATCAACCATTTGTATGCATCCAAACTGTAGGTTACAAAATATGGGAAATATTTTAAGCAGTTATAAGAACTTTTGTAATCGGGATACTTGAATATATTATAACGAAATTTGGAAAGATAAAAGTGCAAAGGCATATAAAACATTTTGGCTTCAAAAAAGTTACTACTCAACAAACATTTACTGAAGTCCTACTATGCATAAGTGTAGTATAAATGCAAAGATGAAAAACACATAGTTTAAATATTCTAATTTACTATACTTGCAAGAAGTTAAATAGCAAGAAGATGATTAAGATGAATAATGAATGCTGTGAGAAAAGTGGACATGGGTAACTAGAGGATTTCACAGGAACAAATAAAATGGAGTATCAAGTTCAGTACCCAGATTAAGACACTTTGAGGAAGTGATGCTGATTTCTAAAACATTGGTAGGAATTAGAGTCATTAAAGGGTGATCAAGCAAAACAATAAGCACATGGAAAGATGAAGGAAGATAAAGCTTTAATTTTGGGTAGAATCTAAATCTATGAGGATGAGAGTAGGGAGTGAAGATTTAAGCAGAATTTATGTCAAAAGGGGCATATTACAGCATACTAAGAAGTTTGCACAGTAGCCTAAAATATATTGGAAGACATGGAAGAATTTTAATGAAGGGGTGGTTTTTCTTTTACATATTTTTTTCATTATAGTTGACATACAATATTATATTAGTTTCAGGTATGCAACATAGTGATTCAGTGATCATATATACTACAAAAAGCTCACCACAATTAGTGTAAGTACCATCGGTCACCCTATAAAATTATTATAATATTATTGACTATATTCCTATGCTGTATTTTCATGCCTAAAGCTTGTCTTTTTATAATCAGAAGTTTGCACTTCTCAATCCCTTTCACCTATTTTGTCTATCTGCCCATCCCCTTGTCAATCACCAGTTTGTTCTCTCTCTATATATTTTTAAAGATTTTATTTATTTATTTGACAGAGAGAGATCACAAGTAGGCAGAGAGGCAGGCAGAGAGAGAGGAGGAAGCAGGCTCCCTACCGAGCAGAGAGCCCGACATGGGGCTCGATCCCAGAACCCTGAGATCATGACCTGAGCCAAAGGCAGAAGCTTCAACCCACTGAGCCACCCAGGTGCCCCTGTTCTCTATATTTATTAGTCTGTTTCTCTTTTTCGTTGTTGGTTTATTTATTTGTTTGTTTGTTTGTTTGTTTGTTTTTTAGATTTCATAGATCACTGACCTTATATGGTATTTATTTTACTCTATTTCACTTGGCATAATATCTTCTGGATATTGTTGTAAGTGACAATATTTTATTCTTTTTATGGCTGAGTAATATTCCTTTCTCTCTCTGTGTGTGTGTGTGTGTGTGTGTGTGTGTGTGTGTGTGTGTGTGTATGCCTCATCTTCTTTATCATCAATCAATGGACCCTTAGATTGCTTCCATATCTTGACTATTGTAATATAGTCAATACTGCAATAAACATAGAAGTGCACATATCTTTTTAAATTCATGTTTTGTTTTGTTGTTTTGTACTTTCCTTTGGATAAATACCCAGAAGTGGAGTTACTGGGTCATATGGTACTCTGCTTTTAGTTTTTTGAGGAACTTCCATATTGTTTTCCACAGTAGCTATACCAATTTGCATTCACCATCAGTACGTGAGGGTTCCCTTTTCTCCCCACAACACCCAACTTTTGTTATTTCTTGTCTTTTTGATACTAGTCATTTTGACTGGTGTGAGGTAATATTTCATTGTGGTTTTGATTTGAATTATCTGGATGATTGTTGATGCTGAACATTTTTTAATGTTTGTTAGCCATACGTTTGTCTTTAGAACAATATCTATTCAGATCCTCTGCCCACGTTTTAACCCAATTATTTTTTTTGTCATTGTTGAATTGTAGGATTTATTTATATATTTTTTATACTAACCCCTTATTGGATGTATCATTTGCAAATATCTTCTTCCATTCCATAGGTTGCCTTTTCATTTTGTTGGTGGTTTTCTTTGCTGTGTAAAAGCTTTTTAGTTTGATATAGTCCCAATTATTTGTTTCATTTTGTTTCTCTTGCCTTGGGAGATAGATTCAGAAAATATCATTAAGGCTGATGTTCATGAATTTGCTGCCTACTTTTTTAGGCGTTTTATGGCTTTACATCTTCTAATTAGATCTTTAATCCATTTTGATGTTATTTTTTTCTTTCATAGGGTATAAAAAATGTGGTTCAGTTTTATTGTTTTACTTTGCTGTTCAGTTTTCCCAACACAATGTTTTTTGAGGAGACTGTCTTTTCCCCTTGTATATTCTTGCCTTCTTTGTTATAGATTAATTGACTATATAAGCATGGGTTTATTTCTGGTCGCTATTTTCTGTTCCATTGATCTATGTGTCTAAGGAAGGAATGGTTTTTAAACTACATTTTTAATTTGGAAAGTTCTCTCTAGCATCAGAGAGGAGGGTAACTTGGGCTGCTGCAGCAAACTTGAAGAGGAATAAGGAAGGCTTGGACCAGGGTAAGGACAGCAATCAGTGATAGTAAAAATATTTGAGTAGGATCAGGAGATATTAATCCTGTTCTTCCTTAACCAAGGAGTGAACTCATGATCATGATCATGATAAACCAATCCTACTAACTTTTCTAGATAAGACACATGAGTGTAATGAAGCAATGATAGGAGAATGTTTGGAGCTCCTTCATTTAAATAGTAGTTTCTTTCTTTCTTTTTAAGATGCTATTAATTTATTTGAGAATAAGAGAGAGCATGTGCAGGGTTTTGGGGGGTGGATGGTGCAGAGGGAGAGGGAGAAAAGCTTGATCCCAGGACCCAGGGATCATGATCTGAGCCGAAGGCAGACGCTTAACAGACTAAGCCACCCAGGTGCCCTTCAGTAGTGATTTCTGATGCAAAGTTGCAGTAGCTAATGATGTCCAGACACTTGGACATTCCTTAGTTTCTCTTAAGTTTTTGCCACAGGTTTTTAGTCTTCCAGTTGATTCTCTGAGCTAATTATTAGTATTTCAACATATTCTCCCTTTATGTACAAGAGAGCTGCCTGTAGCCAGAGAACACTTAACTGTTAATATATTAATTTAAATAAACAAAGTTAAAAGTAAAAATAATCCTCATGATTTGGTAGAGAGTTGTTTGTGATAACAAAAGTCTTGGCTTTAAAATACAATATGACTACACCAGGTGCTCAGTTAAGTGTTTTATAATAAATGCAAATAATTGCTTCAACTTTTTTCTAAGTTTAGAAATAACAGAAATTTTTAAAATAAATAAACTGTTTTAAAAGGAAGCCATTAAAACAAGACTTCTAATACAGGATTTACTTGGAACAATCCTTTGGCATTTTGTTATCTGTTTCAGACATCTACTACATAATTTAAATATAAGACTATCTTTTATTTAACCATCAAATATAGATATATGAGCATGTGCTCTCCCTAAGATACATGAAAAAACTGAAAAAAAAATCAGTTAAGAAGAAATATGTTTTTCTACTAGGGTTTGAAGCTCTTTGAGAGCTTCAATGACTATCATTAAGTCATTAAATCATTGGGAGGCACCAGGTAGCACAGTGGTGTATACCTTGAGCCTTTGAGGAAGTCAGGGAGATGGATCCAAAATAAATATAATATGGTTTCTGTCCACAAAGAAGAAACAGTCATAGAATAACCCATTACAGTAAATGTGATCAATGCCATTACAGAGCCAGGGCCACAGAAGAAATGGAACAATCCTTTCTGGATGCAGAGTAAAGAAAGACTTCAAGGGTAGATACCTTTTAAGGTGTGACTTAAGAGTTTCTAAGAATATGTGTGTTTTTGTGTGTGTTTGGTTAGAGAATAATAGATGAGTCTTTTATGTGGCTGAACTTGAGTATCAGTAAAATGGGGTAAGTGGAGTAGAGGGAGATAGAAGTGGAAAATTGTGGGGACAGATTGAAAAAGACATTTAAAATATGCTATTATTATTTGAATTATTCTAAATTATTATCAACAACATGAGATCACTAAAGATTTTTATTCAAGAAACTGACATGATTAATTGAGTTGGAATGATATACTTACCTATAATGCAGAAGGCAATAGATGGGAAGAGAAGTCAAGTGACTTACCAGGAGGCTAACATAACAGTACTGAGGAGAAATAACACAGAAACAATACTGTTTATAGAGAGGAAGAGATATATTTTTTCAAAACTTTACTAATTAATTAGATTTGAAGAGTAAGGGATTGGAAAATGACTCTAAGTTGTCTACCAATGATAACTTCTGATATGGTTAACATTTGAAAACTGAAGGGAACTGAAAACTTAGAGAGAAACCAAAGAGGTCGTATTTATGTATGCTGGCATTAAATTACATGGTTGATACACTAGTGGAGACGTCTGACCAGCAGACGAAATATAAAAAGATAAATCCATAAATATTGGTAATGTTTATATGCATCTTGTAGTCAACTAGTGTATAGAGGATAATTAAAATTATTGAAGTAGATTCATGCTCCAGGAAATTGCATTTAAAATGAGATGAGAAATGTACCAAGGACAGAATATGTGATCTAAAGGTCAGGGAACAGAAGAAGAGGACAAAGAACAGGCAGATTACCTGGAAGAAAGACAAGAAAGAGTGGAATCCCAAAGTCTAAGAGAGAAGAAAGCACCAAGATGAAGATGGCAGGCAGTAGACAACTATTATTTGTTTTATTTCCCCTTCTTATTCCATTCTATACATTTAAATGACACCCAATTGATTTATATTTCATACGGTCAAATGGCTGGTGTTTTTTTAAACCTTTTGAACACAATGACCTCTAATAGGAATATAAAAGTTATCTACTTTTGTTTACATTTTGAGAAGCGGAATCTTTTGATATTACATATTTATCTTTTCTTAAAAAATTCTGAGTTTCAGAAGCAAAGCAGATATCACCTTAACTGACTTAAAGCAATCTGATTTGTTGAGAACAAAATTCCGTTTCTTGTACATTTTTTAAGTACAAAATGATATAATCTAATTAACATATTATTAATAATCTCAAATATTATTATAAAGTTAAGAAATGACCAAGATGGCTTTAGCATTTCTCTCACCTTGACCAATCTTTGGACGGGCTTCTTCCTGCCTCTCAGCCCCTGATCTCTCTTTCCACAGAGCACTTATTTATTTATTTAAAGATTTTATTTATTTATTTATTTGATGGAGAGAGAGATCACAAGTAGGCAGAGAGGCAGGCAGAGAGAGAGAGGGAAACAGGCTCCCTGCCGAGCAGAGAGCCCGATGCAGGGCTCGATCCCAGGACCCTGAGATCATGACCTGAGCCGAAGGCAGCGGCTTAACCCACTGAGCCACCCAGGTGCACCCAGAGCATTTATTTTATTTATTCATTGTTTTTTGTTTGTTTGTTTTCATTTAAATTGAATTAATTAAGATAAACGTATTATCTATCGGTTTCTGAGGTAGAAGTCAGTGATTCATCAGTCTTATATAATACCCAGTGCTGATTACATCATGTGCCCTCCCTAATATTCTAATGTCCAACACCCAGTTATTCCATTCCCCACCACCATACCCTCCAGTAACCCTGTTTGTCTTCCATAATAAAGAGTCTCTTATAGTTTTTCTCCCTCTCTGATTTTATCTTGCTTTACTTTTTCCCCTTTTCCCCATGATCCTTAAATTATGGGGAAAATTTTTTGTTTTGTTTCTTAAATTACATGTATAAGTGAGATCATATAATAACTGTCTTTCTCTGATTGACTGACTTTGCTTAGCATAATACTCTCTAGTTCCATCCACATCATTACAAATGCAAGATCTCATTTTTATGGCTAAGTAATATTCCATTATATATATATATATATATATATATATACACACACACACATATATTTGTAATATTTTTTAAAGATTTTATTTATATATTTGACAGAGAGAGACTGTACAAGCAGGGGGAACAGCAGGCAAAGGGAGAAGCAAGGAGCCAGATGCAGGGCTTGCTCCCAGGACTCTGGGATCATGACCTGAGCCAAAGACAGACACTTAACTTACTGAGCCACCATGGTGCCCCATCCACATCTCTTTATGCATTCATCTGTCGATGGACATCTCAGCTCTTACCATAGTTTGGCTATTGTGGACATTCCTGCTATAAACACTGGCCCCTTCAGATCACTACATTTGTATCTTTGGGGCAAATACCCAGAGTGTAATTGCTGGGCCATAGGGTAGCTTTTTTTTCAACTTTTTGAGGAACCTCCATACATTTTCCAGAGTGGTTATACTAGCTTACATTCCCACCAACAGTGTAAGAGGGTTCTCCTTTCTCTGAATCCTCACCAATATCTGTTATTTCCTGACTTGTTAATTTTAGCCATTTTGGCTGGTGTGAGGTCGTACAAACTCATTGTAGTTTTGAGTTGTATTTCTCTGATACTGAGTTGATGTTAGTGAGTGTTGTTCCTGTATCTGTTGGCCATTTGGATGTCTTCTTTGGAGAAATGTCTGTTCATGTCTTATGCCCATTTCTTGACCAGATTATTTGTTTTTGGGTATTGAGTTTGATAAGTTCTTTATAAATTTTGGATACTAGCCTTTTATCTGATATGTCATTTGTAAATATCTTCTCCCATTCTGTCGGTTGTCTTTTGGTTTTGTGGACTGTTTCTTTTGCTTATCAAGTATTTACTTTAGAAAATATGTAATTGCAAATTCTTTTTATGCCTTTTGGAGATGTAAATCTGTTTAAAATCTTGCTGGTTTTAGAACCCAAGATAGTCATTCTTAAGGATCTGGGCACCATCTCTTTGAAATGTAATGTTTCCTTGCTGCAAGTTATTAAACTATCTCCTTTCAAGAAGCTTGTAGAAAGTTTACTTTTTCTTTGGCTAATTAGCAAACACAGATGACCAACCCTTACCTCAACTCCAGTTCTTAGAAAACCTCCAAACTTTTGTTTCAATGGAGTTGGGTTCAGAGTGAGTTCTGGTTTCTCTCCCCTGTTGAAATAGACTTGAATAAAGTTTTGTCCATTTAACTTTGGTGCAATTTCTGCTTTGACAATACTTAATATATAAAACCAACAATAATGAATACTCTAGTACATAAGATTACAGGTTCACTGAGTTCATTTTTACATTTTCTCTTTACTTAATGCTGAAGTATACTTTTTAAAGAGCAAAGTTAGAAATATGTCTTTGGCATTTCCAGCATGTGGCAAAGATCAGGTTGTTACATACTTCTACTTGTTCTTCAGCTCCTCTACAAATAAATGTTATATGAGAATAATCTGTTTTATCTGCTTTTCCAGGCAAAATGGAAATATCAGTAATTATTTTTTATTATTTATTAAAAGCACTTACTGTATCAGTGAAGTGTACTGAAGCAAAATGAAATATAACCCCACAGATTTAATCGCACATAATATAAATCAAATAAAATAAAATTATAGGTGAGGGAAATTTAAGTATAGTCTCTACGAAGTCACTGTGATGTCAGCGACTGGCTTCATTTACAAAAGTAAATTTAATATCACATGTGAAAACTGATGAACCTAAAAATTTGCTTTCAACATTTAAGAGATAAATTTCCCCAAACATGGCAGGTATGCGTATAATTGAATGTGATATAACAAAGACTCTTACCTAGAATGATGAGAATATTGATTCTAAAAACTTGCAAAAGAAGTTTAAAATTTGTGTGAAATGGTTATGAGTTTTCTCTGATGATCTATTACATTTTGTACCATTTCCAAAAATGTGTTAAATTGTAACCTCTACTTGAGGAGAAATTTTTCAGGCCACACAATCATTGGATGATAAACATTCTTGTTAAGTTTTCTAATAAAACACTTTATTTCTGGAACTAGCTGTTAGGCCTAAACCATCTCAGATAGATAAATGCTTATGACATGTCTGAATGTCCCCAAAAAACTGGTACTAAATATATTGCATATTAAAATGGAGACAAAGTTTTAATCTTTTAATATATTTCAAACCATCTTGAATACAGTAACTCAGGTATAGCAGGGGTCCTTCCATAGCCTCTGGTTTCACCCCATGTATACTTTGAAGCCCAGTTCTCTAACCATCTCCCAACAGATTGCACCCACAACTAATGGATAACTTGTTCATTATATGGCTAGATTTATCAGCTTCATATTCAATGTTAACTTCCAACACCTTCTTTTTAAGCTTAAGAGACATCAATCTCATACCTTCTTGGCACTCTACACTATCTACATAAACATTTTTTGTATCTTATTTTATTTGAATTCAACTAATTAACATATTGTGTATCATTAGATTCAGATGTAGAGGTCAGTTACTCATCAGTTGCCTATAACCCCCAATGTTAATTATGTCACGTGTCTTCCTGAATGCCCATCACCCAGTTACTCCATCCCCTCACCCACCTCCCCTCCAGCAGCCCTCAGTTTGTTTCCTGTTAAGAGTCTCTTACAGATGGTCTCCCACTATGATTTCGTCTTGTTTTTTTTCCCACTCTTCCCCTATAATCCTGTTTTGTTTCTTAAATGCCAAGACACTTGAAAAAATGCTCAACATCACTTGCCATCAGTGAAATACAATGCAAAACCACAATGAGATACCCCCTTATGCCAGTCAGAATGGTTAAACTTAACAAGTCAGGAAACAACAAATGTTGGCAAGGATGGGGAGAAAGGGAACTCTCTTACACTTTTGGTGGGAATGTAAGCTATTATAGGCACTCTGGAAAACAGTATAGAGATCCCTCAAAAAGTTAAAAATAAAGCTACCCTATGACCCAGTAATTGCACTACTAGGTATTTACCCAAAGGATACAAATGTGATCTAAAGGGGCACTTGCACCCCAATGTTTATAGCAGCAATGTCTACATAAGCTTCTTACTTTAATGACTTTCGGCTCTCTGCCTGTGGGCTTTTACCTGTTGCTGGGAGCATAGTAGGCTCACAAAGCAGAGAAGTGCTTTCCATGAGCAGTTCTCAATCAGTGGTGGATATAGACCCCAGTTTCATTGTCATCATTAGGATAACTTTGATAGGTATTCTACACTGTCTTCCTTAGATCCTTGGCAGGATTGAGCTTTAGTTGTCCAGAATGATAACTTACTTGATAACTCTTCCTCATGGATTTCTTTCTCTTCTTTGTCTCACCTCTTTAGTACCCTACCAGTCTTTCCAGTAATTAGCTCAGAAGAATAATATTTGCACTCAGATCCATTTCTGTTGCTCATTTGCCCAGCCCCATTTATAGCTAGGAATGGGCAGGATATCCTAATTTTAGTCAAAGAAGCCCAAGCAAAAGTCTAATAGGTAAAAAAAGAGAGGAGGATCTTTGGAAAGGATATCTTCTTCTAATTAAGAGAAGATGCCAGAGGCATCATCACTTACAGCCCCCTCCCTACTTGGTCCCCATGGAGCATTCTTTGCTTTCAATGTAGATATGCTGAAAGCCACAGCCATCATCTTGTAATCAAGCATGAGGATGACATGGAACATACGTAAAATGATGAAGGGAACAGAGGGAATAATCTGGAGCTTCAAGCAGCTGACTCAAGTCAGTATAACTTTTTTGTCTTAGCGGAATAAATAATATATCATACTTGCTTAAGTATATTGAATTTTTTTTTCTTGCTACTGCATACACTACTGAAAGATACATATACTTTATACACATTTTTCTGGTAAAAAGGAGAAGGTTCATATTGTAAAATATGCAGAAAAACTTCATAGAAATCTTCACTGCATCCTTTTTTAAGTCTCTAGTATTCTTCTTCTTGGTTGTTTAGCAATCTTCTCTTTCCTCACAGAATATGTTAAAATATTTTCTAGTGTGGTGAGCAATTCACTTTTTAGAGTTAGTTCACTCACTTGATACAAAAAAAAAAAAACCCAGTACTTAGCCCCAATCAAATCTTCTATTTATTTTTTTAATGTAATTCTAATGTGGCCTTTTGTTTCATCTCTCATGTAGGCGCACAGTCCTAGAAAAAGAAACTAAAAGATTTTCCTAAATTAATTTACAAATTCAAAACAAAATGATGATAGGCAAATTGTTTCCTTAGGCTTAAAAATTAAAAAT
Organism: Mustela erminea; assembly: GCF_009829155.1. Taxonomy (NCBI): domain Eukaryota; kingdom Metazoa; phylum Chordata; class Mammalia; order Carnivora; family Mustelidae; genus Mustela; species Mustela erminea. The sequence goes on from NC_045614.1 coordinate 181,449,381, forward strand.
CCCCATTTTTACATATTTACATACATAAAGTAAGAATGTACCAACAAGAGAAGGACATTCTTCTTGAAAATATGAGAAAAAATCCAGATTAAAAGGAACTGGTCAGCAGATATCAAGCAATGTCTCAGAGATAGAAATCTGGATTCTGTCAAGCCAATTCAAATAATCACACTTGTAAATGTACTGTGTGCAGTATTTACTTTTATCTTTATTCCAATACTGTGTATAAGGTACAATTAGTATATCTATTTTATATAAGAAGCAAAGGCAAAGAACAATTGAGGAGGAAACAAATCTCCAGATTCTTACAATTAGATTGTTTCCAATTTAAACCAGTATTGTCTGGTTCCAGAGCAAGTGTTCTTGACCACCATGGGATTCTACTTTTTGTCTACCTGATATTTTCTTTCACCGAGAAAAACCTGTATTGAGAAAAGGAAATAATTCATGGGCTTCTCTAGGACTTAAGATAAGCATCTCTCCAAAGTCATCCCATTACTTTTGTTATCAATCAAAACTCAACTAATTATATTCAAATATGTAATTAAATCTCCTATTTATCACAGGGAAGGGGTTTTTCCACAAATAGAAAAATTTTATATGCTCCATTATAAAGTAAGTATGTATCTTTTGATATTCACCTATGTGTTTGTTCAACATATTGACCTCTTTGAATAATCAACTATGAAATACTAGAAAAAGTGATTTCTGAGTTTGTAAATCTGCAGATTGAAAACATGAAAATGGTACCCTAAAAGATCATAGGACAGCCAGCTGACATGGTCAGAGAGCTACTTCTTCCTTGAATTCTCTATGGCACTATATGGAAAGATGATTTTGTTTTCAATGACACTACCAAAAAAATTACCCATATTTGAGTGAAATGAGCATGTGCTTTGTTGTCTACAGAATCCAGCTCTATGTGCTGATTATGAATTCACCTGAGTAATTAAATAAATTTGAGATTAGATTTTACATCTAAAAATAAATACAGTAGTATTTAAATAGTTGTGTTGTTTTGAGATTTCAGACAACATATGTTGTCTAATTTAGAAATTTTTGGTGTTGAACCCAGGACTCATTCCTTTAATTTACCAGCACTATCAAAGCTAATCATTTCCCCTTGTATTCACTTTTTTTTTTCCAAAAGATTTTATTTATTTATTTGACAGAGAGAGAGATCACAAGTAGGCAGAGAGTCAGGCAGAGAGAGAGGGGGAAGCAGGCTCCCTGATGAGCAGAGAGTCCGATGCGGGGCTCGACCCCAGGACCCTGAGATCATGACCTGAGCCAAAGGCAGGGGCTTAACCACTGAACCACCCAGGCACCCCTTCACCTTCACTCCCCTCCCCCCTTTTTTTAAATTTTATTTGTTTATTTGACAGACAGAGGCAGGTGGAGAGGCAGGCAGAGAGAAAGGAAGGGAGGCAGACCCCCCGCTGAGCAGAGAGCCCAATATGGGGCTCAATCCCAGGACCCTGGGATCATGACCTGAGCCATAGGCAGAGGCTTCAACCCACTGAACCACACAGGCGCCCCTCCTTGTAATCACTTTTTATTTGGCTTACAGGATACTACATTTTCACATAATCTAACTGGTGAGTACTCTGTTTCCTTTACTGGACTCCTCATTTCTGGCCCATTTCTCAGCATTGGTAATTTCCAGGTTTAAGTTCCTGGTCCTCTTCTATATTTGTATTCACTGCCTTGTTGATCTTATTCAGTCTCTTGGCATTAAATTCTATTAGTATATGGAAGACTTTTAGACTTATATCATAGATAAGGCAACTTTTACAAACTACGGATGTATACCAAGCCACTTACTCTTAGGTTGGATGTTTTTAGAAATCTCAAAATTGACATTGAATATGTTACATGTGATTTTGCCCTCAAACCCTGCTTCATCTGCATGTAGCCTTCTCCATATTAGTTGGTAAAAACTTCATCCTTCTAGCCACTAAGCTCTCAACCCTTTCATTTTTTCATACCACATACCCAATCCTTTAGGAAATTCTGTGGGGGTTTAGAATGGGACCACATGTGCTATCCCACTCTTCCTACTAAACATGCACTTGAATGGCTATCTAATTTTGTCTCTTAATAGATTTCATTGTTTTCAGTCTTGTCCTCCCAGGGCAGTCTGTACAAAGAAGTGTTTTATGATGTTAGCAACGTGATTGTGTTATGACCTGCTCAAAAGCCTGCAGTAGCACCGATTGCACTCAAAGTCAAAGACAAGATCTTACAATGGTCTACAAAACCTGACATGATATGGTCTCCTTTACTTTTTTGCTCTCAACTTCTTTTACTCATTATTTTTTAAAAAAATATTTTATTTACTTATTTGATGGAGAGAGCACAAGTAGGCAGAGTGGCAGGGAGAGTGAGAGGGAGAAGTAGGCTCCCCACTGAGCAGATAGCCCAACATGGTACTCAATCCCAGGACCCTGGGCACATGACCTGAGCTGAACACAATCACTTAACCAATGGAGCCACCAGCATGTCCTACTCATCTCATTCTTTATTCCATTTCAGTTTTCTTGCTCTTCCGTTAACCTAACAGGCATATTCTTGCCGTGGACTTTTGCATAGGCTTCCCCCCACCCCCACTGGGAGCTTCTCTCCCCCAAGATAAAAAAGTTTATGACTAATTCAAGTAACTTCTCAAATTTTTGCTTTACTGGTATTTTTTTTTCCATTGGTTCCTACCATTACTACCTATTTAAAATTACAATTAACCCCCCCAAAATATAATTACAATCTGCCTTACCCATCTCCACTCACTTTTATCTTTGATTTTTTTCCCACTATACTTATCACATTTTGATGGATTATATTATTTACTTCATGTATTATATTAAATGTTTATTTAGCCACTGATATCACAGTAATATGAACCCCAGCAGGCAAGGATCTGTATCTGCTGGGTTCATTGATTTTATCTAAATGCCTAGAATGGCACCTGACATAGAGTAGGCATTCAACATACAGGCACATACTGTGCCTGACAAAGAGTAGTAGGTACTATTGTTGTCTATCCAGTACTCAGCTTATCATCAATTATTGATTATTGCCCAGAGGTCATATTCGTATTCATTATATTTAATTTAATAGGTAATGAAATTGCACATAGACAATCCTTGAATAAGATGTAACATACAATTTTAATGCTATGTAACGGAAACTCAGAAGTATTACTAGAAAAAGAATCTTCGGGCTAGGTATTGGTGAATAATGAAGCTAAAGACATCCATGATGAGGAGAAAATAAATAATGATAGTGAAGGCTGTGGTGAGTCAATTAGGTTCGCAGCTGCAAGGAATTTTGGCTGGCAAGAGCTCATGGATAAGCTGTTTCCCAGGCATTATTCACAGCTGGAGAGCAATGATTTGCCTAAGAATATGCTTCCTTTATTTGGGCAGATGATATTTATTGGCTGGTCAATGCAGGGTATAAATACCCAGCCCCTTGCTTGATTTAGAGTGTGACATCTTAATTCTGTGGAGCTCTCCATGGAATCGCTAGTGGCCTCTGTCGTAAAGGTACAAACTTTCTACTCCTCCTTTTGGCTATTTCTGTTTCTCTTCCTCTGAGTTTTTACAAGCAGGAGTGCTTCCCAGTAAAAGTCCTGCGCACAGATTGTTATTTCAGAGGCTGTTTCTTTGGGGAAACTTACCTAGGACAGTTTGTACCAGAAATGATCATAGAAATCACATACTAAAATGGTATTTTAGGTTGTGTTATCTGCTGCCTGGCTGGAAATGAGGACCATATCACTGGAGGTAAGTACAATACTAACCCCTGGTATGCTGTTGCAGGGAAACTAAAATCATAGTGGAAGGGAATGTACTGCTATTACAATGTCTCAGGCATCTGAGAGTTCAGAGAAAATAGTATTTCAAAGACACTGAAATCAATCAATTTTTGTTGGATACTAATGCATGAGGGAAAGAAAAGAAAGCCTGGAAATGATTAATCACCAATTTAGGCTAAGTGTGAAACCTAGATGACTTTGTAAGCAGCGTAAAGTTATTTTAATCTCTGATGGGTGAAAACAACTATGTATGAGGCCCATCATTAAATTATAAGAATAAAAGAGCTTTAGACAAGCTCAGATTCTGAACTGTACAAGTGTATTTATCCAAAGGTTAAGGTCCTATTTAGAAGGGCATGAGGTCCTGTGAAGGTAAAAACTGGATTAATGCAGTTGAATTTCCAGATTCCTTAAACACAGAGGGGCCTTTGAGAATGGTCCACTGCTCTCTTATAAGACTAGTGTTCCATGAAGTTGATTCAAACACACTCTGCTTTCATCCCCACTTCCACCCTGGGTTGCCGCATCATAATCGAACTGAGGCAGTGCTGGGTCTACAAGATGAGGAAAGAAAATACACACCAAAAAAAGCTGTAAGACCTAGACAGCAGTTACTAGTCAGAGTCAAGTAAAGTATATGCAGGTCCTAAGGAGCTGGATTAAGAAGGATCAAAGGGAGAGATTTTGTTTGAATATATTATCAGCTATGATAGGCAGAATAGTGTCCCCATTTAACCTCCCTAAACTTCCACTTCTTAATTTATGTCTCTCACTTCATCTCTCTCTCTCTCTCTATCTCATGGCATCTCTCACAAGAGAATTTAAATAGAAAGTAGAATAAAGTTTGCTAATAAACTGACCTTAAAAATGAGAATGTTATTGTAAGTTATCCTGGTTGTTTCAATACGGGTTTTCCACATTGTAAGACGGGAGTAGAAAACAAGAGTCAAAAAAGAGATATGACTATTTAGAGTGATGCCAGGTGAGCAGAATTCAACCTCCCATTGCCAGCTTTATGGATGAAAAAAGAGGGCAGGGGGTGCCTGGGTGGCTCAGCTGGTGAAGCCGGGACTCTTGATTTTGGTTCCAGTTGTGATCTAAGGGTCATGAGATGGAGTCCAGTTAGGCTCTGTGCTCAGCAGGGAGTCTGAGATTCTCTCCCTTTGCCCCTATCCCTGCTCATGTGTGTGTGTGCACTCTCCCTCTCTCTTTTTGTAAAGAAAATCTTAAAAAAGGTGGGGGTGAGGGGAGAAGCCAAGGAATTTGAGAAGCCTCTAGAAGCTGGAAAAAGCAAGAATATGGGTTCTGCCCTAGAAACTCCAGAAAGTAACACAGCTATGGCAAATTTTAGCCTAATGAGACCCATTTTAGACTTCTGTTCTCCATGAGTGTAAGGTCATACATTTGTATTGTTTAGGACACTTAGGTTTTAGAGACTTGTATTGTAGCAACAGAAGACTAACACAGCACTCCTGCATGAATTAAAATGTAACACCTTGGAAAGAACCCCATGAGATGGTGCTAATATGGTACCAGAAGGATGAGTAAAACAATGACCTGTACAAGGTAAAATATTTATGCCTGGATTGTCTTGGTTTACAGCACCTGGAAAAACAAGTGTCTCCACCTTGAAGGAGGGAGGTGGGCAGCCATCTCAGTATCCACTACAGTTTACTCATGCCTCTCAGATACATTTGCTTCATGTGTTTTTGCTCTACCTGGGTAATTTCCAGCATGAAGCTTGAAGGTGTTAGCTGCTGATGGCACACTGTTAATTTCTGTTCTAGAATTGTCCTTAGCAGAAGAGTGCTGTCTTTCACTCTTAGCATCTTACTCAAGAAAAGTCAAAAAACATAAAAAAAAAAAAAAAACAAAAAAAAACACCAAAAACATGGTTGGTTGATGAGGGAGTACAAGAGTACTAGACACTTTCCTTCAGTTTGAGACCATCAGGAAGGATCATCCCAGCTCCAAAGCTTTCTGTGGAGATCAGCTGAGAGACCTGTGGAAATCATACACATTTTATCCTCTCCTTCTGCCCAACATTGTTTCTTACTCTTTTCCAGGTGTTGTTCTCTAGGGCAAGGCCCAATAAACCTCCTGCATACAACTCTCCATGTTGGAATCTGTTTTCAGAGAATTAATCTGAGGAAAGAAAATTACTTTCCTCCCCTTTGAAATAGGTAGTGATTTCCTAAGTGATAGACTGAGAGCAGATCATGTACTACAATATGCCCTCAGATTTTCAGAAGGTCAAATGTTGAGCTTATCTCAATATTAGCTTTCAAGTTAGAGCTTTTTATAGTGACCTAAAGTAAGCTGCTTTGCTGTGATGGATTGGGGGAGAATTTTTAGCCCACCTCTGTTTGATGTGACCCAGGTATGATAACCCATCCTAAGAAAGAAATGCTATAGCTGCTTTAAGATACAGCCAGCAGAAGTTTGGGCATGGAGAGATCGAAATGTAATTAGTAGCGTTCTGGAAAGGCTAAGAGGATCTTGGACCTATACTTAGGAGGCAATTACTTCATTAATTCATTCATGTATTCATAGAAAAGCTCCTGCCTTTGTCTTTCCAGATTGGGTAGAGACTTGTAAATATGCACCTTAAATACTGGATGATGGGTGCTGTAAGGCAAAAGCAGAACATACCTAGGCGAGTTTAGAGGTGGAATAATACAGACAAAGGAAACAGCAAAAGCAAAGGCCCAAACTTCAGAGAGGATAACATAGTATTTCTCAGGGACCTGAAAATATTTAAGCTTGTCTGTAAGCTAGAATGGAAGTAGATGAGAGAAAAGGGTGAGCAAAAGCCAAATTGTGAAATGTCTTGTTAAGGTAGGTCATGTTAAGAGTTTAGACTTTATCCTAAATGCTATAGGGAGAATTGGAAGATTTTAAATAGGTCATGATATGATCATATTTGCCTTTCAGAAATATCAGTGTGAAACTCTTCACAGAGTTTGGCTCCTATGACACAATCTGTGGCAGTTCCTGCTTCTAGCAAACTTGATCACACCAAGGCTCTGAAAACCTTGATCTCTCAGTGCCCTGTAGAGATTTAATATACAGTTAGGGCTCTAACACCTTTTATTTATAGGATGCAGATAGATAAAGAACATTAGGAAATTCTAACCAAGAAAACATACAGAACCCCTTTCAAATTATTGGGGTAGTCATCCGTTTCTCAAATATACAATGATATAATTTATGGCATGATTAAATATGACCTCTCAGATCACAGAGCTATTCTTTGACTGACTATATTTTCAAAAAGGAATTCTGCTCAGGGCATTGGCTATAAATTAGTGAACAATGGATCTTCTCTTTATTTCCATCAGTACTCTCAAATTTTGTTCAAAGACCCCAAATATGAATAATCATGCGTGAAAATAACACAGTTAAGTATTTTTTTTTTAATGTTCTAGAAAATGCCATTTCCTTTAGACACCAGAGGGAAAAGCTATGCCCTTGTCTGGAGCTTTGTTTTCATAAGCTTCAGTAAAAATCTTAGAATCTTATGTTTTGGAGAAAAGTGTTATTAACCCTGGTGAAGATTCGTTTAACCGTAAGCAGTAGGAAATCTTAACTTCTGATATCAGAAATAATCAGAAGTATTGTCTTTCTTATAGCTGAACATACCAGAACTTAATTCAGACTCTCCTTGTTAAGACTGGGTTATAAATAGTCTTAATCCCAAACATTTAGTTTTCAAAGCTATTATCTCTCTGGGTCTCCTTAAAAGCAAATAATCAGGAGAATAAGAAGCCTTCCTAGGCTCAGTCTGCCCTGATAATGCCAAGTGAGCAGGTAGGTGAAGCCTGGACAAGAGAACAATGTGAAGAAATGTTTGCTCTACAAATCTGAAATACAAATCAAAAGGTGTAAGTTTCTCCAGAAGCAGAATCCTACAAAACACCAGTTGATCAAAACGTTATTTACTCAGCTAGAGAAATAAAATTCAATTATAAATCCTGGACAAATACGTGGTTTGCTTGTTGGTTGGTTGGTTGGTATGGGTTATACAATGCCTGTTTATTTCTATATTAATACATCTAATAGTTACTAGGCTCTCATGAAAGATAAAAATGAACTTACAAACTCAAAAATGCAAAATAATAGGACAAATAATTTGTGCTGGGAAAGTACAGATATTTTCTATGTTGGCCAGATTGAGCCATTTAATTTAAATGGTGAATGACCAACTAAGTTTTATTGAATTTCCAATTTTTAAAACAAATCATTAATGTGGGATGCAAAGTGCCATTACATCTCATGAGCTTATTCCTGATTGCACATTTACTAAATAATTGGAATTTGTTAAATTAGAATCTTTTTATAATACCCTGATACAACAGTGGTTCTATCAAATAGTTATTTTCATGTTTGATTAGGAGTACATTTGGGTTTTATTATAGGCCTTGTTATTAATTGTAAATACTCTTTTGGTATGATGCCATGCAACTTGGTTTGCCTTCTATTCTGGGGTATCTTTGGCATTTATTCTTTATGTCCTGTATTCTAAATCTGACCTAATTTAGTATTAGAATGCTGCCCTACTACTTGCATTTTAATATTTAATAAAGGTACCACTGACCTAATTTAGTATTACAATGCTGCCCTAATACTTGCATTTTAATATTGGCTAGGCATCTCAAAATGAATATTTAAAACTCAAATAATTCCCCTAAATCAATCTGTGATTACTTCTATAACTTTCTTTTACTCAGGGCAGCATATACTCTGATATAGCTGACAATAAAAGAATATTTTGACAAGGAAATATCTGTACCTTTTAATTACCAAGTAATGTGTATAACAGATGATAGTTGTGCTTCATTCCATCCTTAAAACCACACATGAATCTTTAGAATTTCAATCTTTTTAAAAATTTTATTTATTTATTTGACAGAGAAAGATATCACAAGTAGGCAGAGAGGCAGGCAGAAACAAAGAGGGAAGCAGACTCCCTGCTGAGCAGAGAGCCCATGTGGGTCTCAATCTCAGGACTCTGAGATCATGACCTGAACTGAAGGCAGAAGTTTAACCCTCTGAGCCAGCCGGGTTCCCTAGAATTTCGAATCTTTCTATGTTACTTGGATCTTTACTAGAATACATTATATTTTAAAAAATAGTCGTATTAGAAAATCTTCCATGTTATACACCAATAAGGTCTGTATACATAGCGCTAATATCAATAACATCACTGTTATTAATATAAATCATTATTTCCTGTGCAATCTGGGATGGAGATAAAATAATCACATGAGAACTCAGATACTGTCCCCTAATTGTTCCCTTTGCTGTCAAACTAATTCAAGACATCTGCAAAAATACTGTTGCCCCTCAAAGTTTTGCCCACAAACTTTTGCATTTTTGATATTTATAAAATATCAGGTTGAGCAGGCACTTAGGAGGAAAAGTGGGAAACATAAGCAGGCCAACAATAGCAACTTCCATACGAATACCATTTACTTCAAGTGTATTGCGTGACAAACCCTGATCTAAGGACTTTATGTATATTTAACCCTCAGATGGCTAAGGTAGAAGCCACATTCACTCTCCTCATTTTATAGATGCTTAAAAGGAAACATGGAAGAGAGAAACTAAACATAAAAAAAAAAAAAAATGAACTGGCTGAGGGACTATCCACAGAGCCCTGTTGAACTATAGGGCAAAGATTCTTAATTGAACACTAAACTCTATTTCTCCTTAGGTGTAATATTTTTCTTATACATGGTATCCATTCCTAATCTGCCTCTCATGACACTGTCAATTATACCTCTACTCTCAACTTAGAAGTGGGGCTAACATTGAGAAAGAGAGGGATATCTGAGAGGGAATAAATACCTTGTCTTTAGAGGGAAAGGGAATTTGTGATTTAGATTATCTGGCAATTTTTTTTTAGTTCCTCACGAAAATGCTTTTAAAGTAGAAATGTTGAGTGGACTCTTCTTGGACTCTTTGTCTTCGCCTTTCCTTTCCCTTAATCAATAAATGTTACTTATTTTACCCCAAAATCCTAAAATTTATCCTGTTTTGTTCATCCTGACAATATTGCTGCTTTTTCTTCTCCCAGATGAACTTTCTTCCTAATTGGTTCTGTATTATCATGTTTGACTCTTTCTAAATTATTCTGTAAATTTCAGCAAGTGTACACTTTCCAAAATGCAAATCTTATGTTAATTCCTTGCAAAAACTCCCTGAATACTTCCTCATTTCTGAGTGTATAGTATATTTTTGTATAATCGGGTCTCTGCTTAGTTCTCTAGCTTCATTTCTCCCTACTTTCTAGTTCACACTTCACAATCCAACTAGGTCAAACTTCACCAGTCTTTCAATGCATCTCATGCTCTCTTGACTATAGGCTTTTGATTATTTATGTTGAAATAATTTTAGACTTTCAGAATATTTGCAAAAAATAGTACTGAGGTCCTACATATTGTTCACCAACTTCTCCTAATGCTAACAACTTGCATAATCACTCAAACTGTGAAAATAACGTTGGTACAGTGTTATTATAGAAACTACTGTCTTTTTAACTGTTTTTTTAATCAGTTTTTTTTATTTTTTTTTATTTTTTTTATTTTTTATAATCTTCAGATCGCATAAATCTTTCACCTTTTTAATCAGTTTTTAAACTTCAGTCCTATTTCTGTTCCAAAACCTTGTCAGGGATCCCAAGTTACATGACATTTAGTTGTCATGTTTCCTTTGTCTACTCCAGTCTGTGTCAGTTTCTCAGTCTTCCAATATCTTTCAACATAGTAATACTGAAAGAATACTGGTAAACCATCTCATGGGATTACGTTCAATTTGCATTTCTCTGGTGTGTCTTCATAAGATTGAGGCTTGATCTTATTAAGCAAGAATATCACAGAAGTGATGTGTCCTTCTCAGTGTATCACATGATGGAGTACATAATGTTGTTATGTCCTATTAATATTATTAACTTTGATTTGTTAAGGATTTTTTTCATGGTGAAATTACTGTTTTTCATTTGTAGTTGATAAAGGGCTGAGAGAGATTTTGAGACTCTGCAAAAATACTGTTGCCCCTCAAAGTTTTGCCCACAAACTTTTGCATCCACTGGTGGAACTTGCCTGAAAAATTAAAATTGAGTTCTGATAACAAATTTTTTTAAAATTTTCTTCAACCCTATAAAATTTTTTTCTGTTTAAAAATCCCCTCTTTTTAATTTATACACTTGTTCATTCACAGGACTCTGAATTCACAGATGTTTATTTTATGCTAGGGATTATAATCCATGCTGTTGCTTCATTATGTGTTGCTCAAATTGTTAACCGTTGTTGGACTTTAGCCACTAGCAACTTCTACACATTGGCTCCTGTTTCTTTTCCAAATTCTTATCCTTTTTCAAATTTTTTTTTTCTTTTCTAACATCCACACGATATTATAAATTTATCTTGGATTTTCTTGGCCCTAGATTTAATCAATTCTCCAGGTTGGCCTTGGTTGCTTCATTGGCAATGGTACTTAGAAACCAATATCTGAGTGCTAGATGTGCTCACTGTTACAATGATACCATTGCTCCTAGGCTCTCTGATTAAACATGTAGGAAATAAGTATATATTGTTGTATAAATATATATTGTATGTATATGTATACATATATATGTATATATATAAGTATATATTGTTGAAACCTACTGTACCCATAGAGTAGTTCCAGAATTGCTAACTCATACCCAGTGAGCAAAAAAATTAACCAGAGTACAATACTTTTTTTTTTTTTTTGCTTACACTTCATGTTTTCAATCTCTACAGTATCATGTCAAATCATTCCTTTTTAAATATAGGCAATTATGTTCTTCCCTACTTGTTATATATGAAATGATGAAGTTCATCTGTTATAGTTTGTATTTCATTCATATTTCTGCATCCTATGTTTGTTTATATTTACATACAGTAAAATATACTCTGGTGTACAGTTCCTATAGCTTTTGGTAAATGCATGGAATTTCATATTTGCCAAAATTATTATGAATCAAAACAGTTTTGTCATTCCCAAAATTGTTCTGAATTTCTCCCTTTTTTAGCCAATTTACCCCCATCCTCAATTCTAGAAAGCACTGATCTATTTTCAATACTGCAGTTTTATCTGTTCCAGAATATAATCTCCACAGAAACATACAATATATGATGTTATGATCTAGCCAAGGCTTTCAAAATGCATTTAAATTTCATCCATGCTGTTGCCTGAATTAATAGTGTGTTCCATTTTATCACTTAATAGTAATCATTTGGTGGCCAGTACCACAGTTTATCCATTCACTAGTTCAATAACATATGGGTTTCCAGTTTGGGAGGATTATGAATAAAGCTATTATAAATATTCATGTACCCATTTTTATGTGAACATAAGTTTTCATTTTCATTTCTCTTGGGTAAATAGCTAGAACTGTACTGTGTAGCAATATGTAAGCATCTATTGAACTCCATAAGAAATATCCAAATTGTTATCTGTAGTATCCACGGGTTTTCCTTTTGTATCAGCAGTGTATGAGAGTTACTGTTGCTCCACATCCTTGCCAGATATTGGTAGTGTCAATATGTTTTCATTTTAACCATTATGTGAATGGTCATCTCTCAATGTGGCTTTGATTTTCATTCTCTAGTTCCTAATGCTACTAAGTACCTTTTCCTATGCTTATTTACTATTCATCTATCTTTTTTGAATTACCTATTTAAATTTTTTTGCCTATTTTTTAATGACTTTTGTGGTGGTAGTTGTTAAGCTTTCAGACTTTTTAAAAAAATATTTGGGAAATATGCAGTTCATTAGAAATGTGACTTGCAAATAACTTTTTTAATTCTTTGCCTTGTCTTTTCATGCTTTGGTATCCTATGGTAAGGAAGAAGATAAAACTATTTGCCTAACTGATTATTACAATAATTTTCTTATGTTTCCTTGTAATATATTTATAGTTTTATGTATTTATTTTATTTTGAGCTAATTCTTGGTATAAGATATATAAGATACAGATTATACAGATTAGGGCTTGTTATTTCTATTGTCAATGTATAAAGGTTCCAGCACTGCCTGTTAAAAATGTATAAATGTTCCAGTGTCCTTTGTTGAAAAGACTATTCTTTCCACATTCAATTGTCTTTTCATCATTGTCAAAAATAAGTGGTTAGTAGATAGGTGAGTCTATTCCTTGATTCTCTATTCTGTTCTCTTATTTCATGTGTCTTTCCACTTGCCCTGATTAGTGAAGAATTGTAGTAAGTCTTAACATATTCATATGAGCTTTCAAACTTTGCTGCTTTTTTACAAATTGTTTTTTCTCCTAGTTTTTTTGCCTTTCTGTGAAAATTTTAGAACAACTTATCAGTATCTACAAAGACTGCTGTAATCTTGATAAGGATTGTATATAATCAATTTGGGGAAAAATTGTATTTTAAGTTTTTTATTTATTATTTGACGGACAGATAGGCAGAGAGGCAGGCGGAGGGAGAGAGAGAGAGAGAGAGAGAGAGAGAGAGAGGAGGAAGCAGGCTTCCTGCTGAGCAGAGAGCCCGATGTGGGGCTCAATCCGGGGCTCGATCCCAGGACCCTGAAATCATAACCCAAGCCAAAGGCAGAGGCTTTAACCCACTGAGCCACCCAGGCACCCCGGGAAAAAAATTCTATTTTAAACTATTGAATCTTCTGAGTCAAATACATAACATGTCTTTGATTATTTAGGTCTTTAATTTTTTTCATCAGTGTTTTGTACTTTTAAACAGATAGATCCTGAGTATTTGTTAGATTTATACATAAGTACTTTTTTGTAATACAACTGTAAATGATGCTTTAATTTTTTCCAATCATTAATCAGTAGTTACTAGACCTAAAATTGATTTTTGTATGTTGACCTTGTATCCTGAGACCTTTCTAAACTCATTACTTTTTTAAAAGATTTTATTTATTTGTCAGAGAGAGCATATACAAGCACAAACAGGGGGAGTGGCAGCAGGCAGTGGGAGAAGCAGACTCCCCACCCATTAAGGAGCCCCGTGTGGGACTCGATCTCAGGACCCTAGGATCATGACTTGAGCTGAAGGCAGACATTTAACCCATTGGGCCATCCAGGCATCTCTCTAAACTCATTAATTTTAGAACCTTTTTATGTAAATCCTTTAAGAGTTTCTACAAAGACCATTCTGTCATCTGTAAATAGAGGCAGTTTTATCTTCTTCCTTCCCAATGTAAACACCTCATATTTTATTTTTGCATTATTTTATTACACTAAGACATCTAGTACAGTGCTGAACGGGAGGATAAGGCAGACTTGTTTCCTATTAAGGGAAAATTTCCACCATTAAATATTATGTCCCTTGTAGATATTTTACAGATACCTTTTATCAGTTTAAAACAGTTTTTCTGTCTATAGTTTGCTAAAAAATTTGATAATGAATGATGATTTTCTTCCTCTATTGTAATGATCATATTATTTTTTAAAATTCTGTTAATGTAATGAATTATCATTGGAAAAGGCATGTTCCTTTGTGTTCTGATTCAGACTTCGGAACAATGTTCCTGGGTATGGGGCATATGACTTTCTGATTACTTCTGACTCTTCTTCAGTTTCAAGTTCTGTGTCCAGCATATACTTCTGTTTCTCCTCTAAAGGTAAAAGAGTTGTTTCTTTCTCTGGCTATACTGGATTTTCACCGGTGGCCAAGAAAGTTTGTTTTTGGTGTCCTTTCTCTCAGAGAATAGGACATTTTTTCCCCCAGGAGAGACAGAGAAGATCTGGGTAGATATTCATGTCTCTTGCAGGAGCTGCTTTTCTTCCCTACCTGGATATGCACTAATTCCAAAGTTTTTTCCATATTCTCAATACTTTTCTGTGAGCATCTAAGAGGTTTGATGGAAAAAGAACTGCAAAAATATGCCAACTCCCGTTACTTGTGTGGCCTCCAGCCACTCCACATGGTCTCTCTACACTTGACCTTTACTGATTTGTTAACTAGAATACTTCTGTGTCTGCTCTGGATAAGCAAGTATTCAAGTTCTGTCTCTTCCTGCAGGCATCGTTCTTTATATTTTGTGGTGGTTGATTACTTTGTGACCTCAGATCCCTTATGGGTATTTAAAAAGTCACAAATTTTCAGTTTGTCTATGTTCTTGTTGTAAGAGTAGATATGATATTCTTTGTAGCTTTCTATACTTTGGAGTAAAATCTAGAATCCTTACAAGCTTTGGAACATGTTCTGTCCTCTTGTGGCACATTCTCTCTTGATGCTATTTGTTACCCTGCCATCATCCTTTTCATAGGTTTTCTAAATTACTCTCTCTCTTACTCTTCTGATGAAGTCTTCTTTCAGATAACTTCCTCCAAAACCCCATCTCTCCTAACAGAGGGGTTCCTCCTATAGGATTCCTCACTTACTTTTCTTATAGTTACATTTATTTAATTCCATTGTGATTTCATATTCCCCAGTCCATATCTTTACCTACTTGTAAGATCCCTGAAGACAGGAGTGTGTTGCATTTCTGGTGCCTGTCACACATTTTTAGCATTTTGTAATCATTTCTGTATTGAAGACTTCCTATTATGGGTACCACAGACAATTTAGACAAGAAGTATGGTATTATATAAAAGTCTATATCAAACCAGAATTCAATAATCATGATGTTAAATGTTAAATGACCTCTTATTGTCTGAGGAATTATGCTTCAGAAATATAAGAAAACTGATGAATGTTAGATAATGGAATATGAAATCAGCAAAGAAAGGAGTGCATCATTTTATCAATATCCTTCTCCCAGTAGTACTTATTACAGAGTTAATTGAAAATCTTTAGAGATAGGATACAACAGAGTAAAGAAAAGGAAGAATAATGCAGACATATATTCTTGTTCGGGGAAAGCAGTTAACACTATTAAAAACTTACTTTTTTATATGACTGTCATTAATATTTTAGGAAATTCTTTGCTAAATCCTAATGTAAATCCCAAATAAATTTTATATTTTGTGTTTTTCTTGGCCTTTTCTAAAGATCAGAAATGTTAGAGTAACAGAAAAGATGTTTGGAGAAAATTCAGATGAACTTCAAAAGAAAAAGATACAACTCCTCATCTGTAGGTAATAATGGTAGGGACAATGAGCAATCCCAGGGCTAACAGCCAGGAAATAGATACCTGGCTCAAGATGCACAGACAATAGGGAGCTTCACAAAACACTAAAGTATATTTCCGTAGGGAATATATTTAATTACTGTACTAGTAAAATCAATGGATATTCAAGTTATTTCCCCAAAGAATTCAAAATTTATTCAACATTTACACAAGAACGAGAAATCCTTCACTGCCTTATGCTCTGAGCCACAGTTAATTGCAGCTGAAACTTCTTAATTTTTAATATATATTTTTAATTATCATGATGAAAATGGACCTAAACATTTTAACATAACAATACTAGACTAAAGAAGCTGCAGCCTCTTTCAGCATTTTATTGTAGCTAAAGTTTTACTTGGCTACAGAGAGGAATTTCAATAAATCTAGAAATAGTCCATAAATGTGAAACTTAAATTTTAACTTTGTCCTCTTTTTTGCAGTATATCTTGTTCCAAAGAAAATGGTAACAGAATTATTACCTGTTCAAAAAAAAAAAAAAAAAAAAGATTGGTAGTTTATATCTAAGACTTGGCAGTTCCAAATAACTTCCAAATATCTAAAATTATTTTCAAAGTATACATTTGTGGTGTTTGGTTATCTGGCAAACTGAAGCAAGATTTCTGGAAGCAGAATTGTCAAAGTGTAAAACAGTTCAACACCGTAGGGTTAACCAGATTTGTAAATAAACACAGCTTGAATAACTGGGAGCTCTTATCCCAGTCTCTACCTCTTTGTTCACCCTTCTTTTTTGCATCTGTACACATAACTGCAGAATGAGAGTCATGTATCATAATGGTTCAGACTAAGGAATTTGGAGTCAGACTGCTTATGATTAGATGTCCTGCTACACTTTTCAATAGATTCTTGGCTTTGAGTAGCTTTCAAGGCCTCTTTAAGACTCAGACAGGAGGGTAGTACTAGTATGTAGTGTAAGGAGTTGTTCTCAAAATTAAATGAGGTCATTTATGTAAAGCAGTAAACATGGTGGCTGATATTATTCACACTCAAATGCTAGCTGCAACAATAATGATCATATATATCATTGAAAGTCAGAATTGTAGTACTTGAAATATCGCAGTAACTGGTAAAGAAGTCACCCCCATTCTTCCTATAAGGGAAGGACTCCTATTTCTACAATTCTATTAGGATATAAAGATGTTCCTCCTTTAATAATGGGCTCACCATCTCTAGAAAATCCAAATAAAGCTTTTCTTTTGTGTTTATTTTTTACTCCAAAAAGCCTTACACTTATAAATTAGCATAGGTCAAGATCAATGATTCCAGGTACTCAGTAATAACCAATAGAAACAAACAAACAAACAAACAAACAAAACCTTAAATTACTTAATTATTGGTCTTACTGATATTTTACCACTGGTGGGACACTTGATCTGTGAGAGTAAAGTAAAAATTTTGGACTCTGACTGTCCTTTATTCGAACACTATCTGTTACTTACTAGTTGTATAAATTGGAAAAAAAAGTAAATTTTAGCCCAAGTGTATTTTTTTAATTCTTTTATAAAGTTAGGTTAATACCTAACTCATAGGGTCATTATAAAGATAAATAATTAATATGAACTAGGCCTGGTTTCATAATAAGATCTTAATAAATGACAGCCATTATCATTTTCATTTCATGTAGGTCATTCTGCTTTACCAAGAAATAAACATAAACCCAGAGAAAGTAGCAAAGATTACGTTACACTATCTGATTTATAATGCAAATTCTCATCCTTATATTTAAAAAAAAGGATCATTAGAATTTCTTTTAAAAATATAGCTAGAGAGCTTACGTGATTTTTTTCAAATGGTTTATTAAGAGAGAAAGAAAAATAAGGTTTTTAAACTGTCTTCCGTTATAACTTTACAGTTTCTTCTGTTGAATCATTCCTAATAACTGCAATGTCAAGTGTAAATAAGTCTTTTATTTGGCAGACTAGTGGGTCAATTAAAATTGTTTTTCTTAAGTTATGAAATATTTTAAGCATAAAATGATAAAATGCCTCTATACCCGGCAACTCAGCCTAAAAAAGTCTTAAAGCAATTGAGGTCCCAGGATACTTCTCTCAATAGTTGCCTTCTTTGTTCTCCTACCAATAATACATGCCCTCAACATTACCATTCCTGAATTTGAGGAATCATTTGTAGTGTGTAAACCAAAGCAATAGTAACTTTATTAAATCACCTGAAATACTCATTTTTATTTCTGCAGTTGAGTTTCAGAAAAAAAAAATGTGATTATAAACTTATGAGAATTTTCTGTACTGCTTTCTGGGTTTTTGATTTCTCATTTTAAGTTAAGTAATAGTACAAATTCCTTCCATTGCTAACAGAACCATGGAACCAGAAAATGTCAAGGTCCTCTCCAAATCAGGGATGAATACAATAAATTAATATACCTAGCCTTATAATTTAAAAAAATGGAGCAGCTTGATTAAAAACACCCATTCAATTAAAAAAATATGGAAAGCACCATGCTAAGCAAATTGAGATTTTTCCTTATATTTTGGGGTAGATTGCAAAGTGACTGTTCCTCTCCTTTCCTTTTGTTAAATTTTGTACATAAATAACTTGTTTTATATTTATCTGTACCTGCTTTACATGTTTACCACTCTGAGCAAATTAGTAGTGACCTTGCATAGATCTATACCAACTCTTGAAAGCTTAATGTCTTTTCTAACCTTCAAAGACTATTCTCAGGGTATTTTTTAAAAATGTTAAAATATGCTTTTTAAAGTGGAATGGCTTTTTAAAATAGACTCTAGGGAAAGTAGTGTTAACATGGACTTTCTTTAAAAAGGCAATTTTTTTTTAATTTACAAGACAAAACTCTGTAATCAAACAGGCAAAAATTAAGATAGTCTACCTTCTATAATGTTTGTTTTTAAAACTTTGGTTTTAACCAGACGATGTCATGGTAGGAGAATGGAAGTATAAATGAAAATGATGAGATACATACATAGAATAGGTTTGGTCCTCTCTAAGTGGCTGGAAGCCTTCTGTAACCAACTCCATGGCAATGAAGAAAGATCAAGAACTTTTCTAAGGCAAAGCTGGTCACTGTATAGAACTTCCTTGAGGATTCAAGTGTGTGAGGTATTCTACTGTATGTGTATATATGTATACAGAACTTCCTTGTGGATTCAGAGCATTTCCACTGTATGTCTATATATGTATACATATACACACATACATACATATACTTATCAAAAAATGAATAGAAAATGAATGGGGTGTCAAAGAAACCCTTACTGGAGACCTCATCACTTAGTGGAAAAAAGAGCATTTTCATTTCTTATATTAACTCACAATATACTCTTACCAGTCCTAGTGTAGTACCATATCATCTCCACGTCATTCCATTTCACCAGTGATCCAAACACAGGTAGTATTTTGAGATTCATGTAAGCTAAATGATCATCCATAAGTCAGAAAAGGTTATGCTACTGTGTGTCCAATAAATTTGGTCCCTTTTACCCATGGCATCCAGAGTGCTTCAGATAAGAAACAGAATTTGTTTTAAGTCTACTCTCTTTTACTAATTTACAAATATATTTATTTTCAATGAGTGGTGGAAGTGTTGATGGTAATGACATGGAAATTTTTTTTCTTTATAATCTCAATTCTGGGACTATATGTTAGAGACTCTGGCTTAATATCTATAATGCATACTCTGGTAAAAACAAAACAAAATAAACAACAACAACAAAAACTATGCCTGAATATATTGGATACCTATTTGGAGTGTCTACTGAGATCTTAGCAAGCAACTTAAAACTTGTCTTCTGACCTCAACTACAATTCTAAGTCTTCAGTTTTTACTCTGACTCATTGGCTATGGTTTATGGGAATAGACCCATGAGGCTCAGAATTTTCTCCCCAGGAGAGTGTTTGGGGATTATAGAAAGGAATGTAAATAAAGCATTGGAAATGGGGTAGTGACTTACTAGTTGCTTCCTATGTGGGTTAGAGAAGTAGAGAAAGCCAATACATAGAGACAAAGAACAGTGAAACAAGCACACAAATGCTTATTTAGTGCAAGGTACTAAGAATAAGTACAAATCTCGTCCTTTTGGTTCTACTACTGCTCTGTGGTCCAGCTGATTTTCTGCCATTGACTTTCATGGTCTGTTTCATTATAACACATTTCCACTTTTTGCCCAAGACATTTCATATTGGTTTATTTCCCCCCAAAGTACTAATTTCCCCCCAAAGTACTAATTAAAATATGTAAATTAGTCTAGTCTTCAGCATAACAGGAATATAAAAAAAAATGAAAGCCAACTTAAAGTTAGGATTATTTTTTTGGGAAGTTCCTTGCATCATCTAAGAAGGAACCACTTGACTACTCCTCATTCATATTTGAATTAATGACCTTTACCTAGCAATTTATTTTGAGACTTGGGTGAGGATGGCTTTCCCCCGGGAATTTATAATCAGAGAAAATGCATCAAGTTAAATTCCCCAGTCAATAGACAATCTTTTTTCTTTATATTCTCCGACAAGTGGCCATATTCTACTGCTTTTAGCAATTAGGATCTCTTTCATCTATGAAGCAGTTAGTTATATTATTGTTAGACAGTGATGTTAGAATTTTTCTCTCATATTAAAATCTTCCAAAAATGGCACACTGGAAGTTCAGAGGAAGTTTGTTAATACCTTTTCAAAATGAAAATTTTACATTGTTAATATCAAAGTACTGTTTTCAGAATGGCAGTCAAAAACTCCCAAGGGATTAGAGAACAGTTATTATGACTGATGTGAGATGAATGGTCTGATGGTGGGTGAGACAGGAAACTAAGTTGTGAAATGTTATAAATGAAAATGAAAATGAAAACAGTGGGGAGACCATGACATTGAGAACTGTGCTTCAACTGTTCTGCTTGTCGTCTTGGCCCTAACTTGGCATTAATATTGGATAAGAAATTTAACTTTCTGCATGAGTTTCTTCACTTTAAACAAAATGAGGAAAAAAAATCTCTAAGGGGCCTCTTCTAACTCTGACATCCTATGGGTAAATAAAAGAATGTATTACAAATACCTATGTAGCCACTCTACTAATCAATGAGGCATGCAGTGCTCATGGAACAACGAGTAGGGCCGAGCACTTCAGCACAGTACTTCATCAAATGCTGAGCCTTGACCTCTCTGTTCTTACTGTGACCCACGACGCATGGCTAACAGAGAGTTTCAGCGTGCCATCTGTCACATCAGCATCTGTAGTTTGAGGACTGGATTATAGCCAAAGATCCATCAATTGATGTATCAGTCTTTCCATTCTTAAAGTCATACAGCTTTAAAAGTGATGTCTTTGCCTTTATCTACATTTTACTTTTGATAAATCATAACTCAGTGGTTAGCAACGAACTAGAAAAGTAAGTGAATAGTAAATCACTGATACTGACTGTGACTTTTATCATCCAAGTGAAGATGGCCACTCAGTTGGGTCTGAGAGATTGTGAAGTAGAAAAAGCACATTGAGTGTTTCATTAGCACCACTCCATCCTTCTCTGTGTGATTCCCTTCCTGTTCTTCTGTATCCTCTCTCTCCCTTATTCCTGTCTATTGTATTGAGCTCTGAATACCAGAACCCGTTACTGCTGTACTTTTCTTCCATTCTGGCCTACTCTTCCACATTCAAGACCCTTTCTCCTTCATTCAAAGTATCTCTCACTGTGTTTCCTACTCTTTTATCTCTGTTAAGTAGCTGACTAGTTACTGAAATAGCTATTTGGTGCAAGGCTATTAATGGCTGATAAAGAACATGTGTGCTATTATGTACTTGAAAACTAGAAAATATTTACTTGATGTACACCATGTGCCAGAAACAGTGTCTTAATACAGGATTCAGAAATGTATACCTACACTATCTTATATGTCTTAGAGATCTCAGCCTAAAGAGAGAGGACCAAAGTAAATTTCTAAAATATGGTGTAGTGAGTACTATAATAACTGTGTAAGCAACATATATTGAAAGCCTAGAGAAAGAACTTTATATGATATGGAATGAAGGGATAAGAGGAAATAACTGGAAATTCTGTGACAACTGTTTTACTCAAAGTCAGAGTGGCTCAAGAGGAGAAGGTGTGTCCTTCAGGAAGAAGAATGTAACCAAAGTACTGAGGCAAGGAAGAAATTCTTGAATTATCTAATGAAAAGGGAAAAGGCTAAGAGATGGATTTTTGCATATGATCTTATATAACATATTAAGCCATGTGGACATGGACACTCTAATAATGTAGCATATGAATAATGGGAGACCATTAGAATGGCTTACATGTTTGTAAGATCAATCCCATAAGAGTACAGAAAATGAGTAGGAAGCACAGAGAAGGAAGCATGGAACTGGAGGCAAAGAAGATACTTAAAAACCCACTGAAACTCGGGCTAGAATTCAACAATGGAAGTAAAAATCAAGAGACAAATCCCCCAGATGTTTACTACTATAAGAATGCACAGGGTGTAATGATTCACTGAACCTTTGTATGAGAAGTGAAAGGGAACCAGGTGGTCTTAAGAGAACAAAACTTAAGATAATATCAGAATATTTGACTTGTATGTTTGAATAGTTTTTAAAACCATATGTAGAGATCAGGAAGAGTATAGGTAAACACTCTGAACTATGGTAAGTAATCAGTGAAAGAGAAGATACAAAATATAGCAATACTTATAAGAAGAAAAGATAGTAATAGAACACAGTATGTTTTATGTATACCTATATAATATATATATTTATAGAACACAGTATCTTGGTGTATACATATATGTATATATAAACACACACATATATATGTATATATATATAAATTTAATACAGCAATTTCTGGAACTATATCTAGAAATTGGGAAATAGGGCTAAGTTTTTATAATTAAAACTATTAACAAAGCATATAACTGAAATTTCTTTAGATGAGTGTGTAGCAGGAGGGAGAGAGATCTGGGAAGAATATTGATATTTATGGGGTATCAACAAAAGGTCAGAGATGTAAAAGAGAAAATCACAGTGTAGTAATCAAGGCCAAGACCAATTCAAGGAGAGGAGGAGCAAAAAACTTAATCTTTAATGGCATGCAGGATAATGTTTCAGAAAGAATGACAGATGAAAAGAAAAACCTTGATGACTTAAGTGAAAGCTTGGTTCAAATAGGTTTCAGGAGCCAAAATGTGGCAATAGACATTTGAGCAGAATGAATTTTATTGCAATGAAAAACTGAATAGGAGGTGGGGTAATGTAAGCTTAGAAGAGGAGCGGAACTAGGCCACGTTGGGGATTTTGTTTCTAGATCTCATAGGTTAGAGAGGACTATTAAGTACCAAAGCAAATATGCCTATTAGGCAGTCCAATATGAGTCTAGTATACAAAGAAGTTTACTAGTATGTTCTAGTATACAAAGAAGGAAATAAGGTGAAGATAGAGATTCAGGTTATTGGAATACGTGTAAAGCCATGTAACAACAAGAGACTACACAATGAGTGAGAGCAGATAGAGAATGGAGGGAAGACAGTATCTAGCTGTGGGAAGATGAGAAAGAGCCAGTAAAGGAGACTGAGTAGTGACCACCAATACAGTAGGAGAAAAATCAGAAAAGTGAGGTTGCTTGAAAGACAAGAAAATATGTTTCAAGAAAGAGGAAGTGATTAACTGCACCAAATGTTATTTGAACGCCAAGTAGGCTAATGAATGAGATGTGCCTAGAGGATTTGGCAAAGTTGATTTACTGGAAAGTTTGATAAGACCAATTTGATTTGGGTTGTGGGACAAAAATTTAATTGTTAAGGATGGGATAGGAGAAAGAGAATAAATCTTTAATGTAGGAAGCTGAAATTCTCATTTGATCTGAAATTTTGCTATGAAATAGTACTGATCACAAAATATGTAGATTTCATGAAATACAGTGAATGTTTAGAAAAAATTGTGAGGAAGGGAAGTTATAACTTACTAGAGAAACACCCATTGCTTTTGACTGGAAAATGCCTCCTTTAAATTTTGAATATCTTTTATTGACACTTCATCACCTTCAACATGTTAACTCATGATGGTGAGCCATGACAGCAGATCCAGTGGAAAAGAAAATTTGGGGTCAAAAGCTTTGCCCAAAGTACCCTAACTTAAACCAAATAGGTGGTTGCAAATTTTATTTATATTTGAGATAAACCTAAATAACAAAATTCTGGTAAATACACTAATAAAAATGGTGAGTAGCAAAAAATTAGAAGTGGAAGCATTGCCTGGAAGTAAATAATATTTTATTTAACATAGAAATTAAAACTAAATATTTTAATTGATAATGTAAAGCAGAAAAAAATAGGGAAAAGATTCTCAAATTTTTATTGTGTATCTGAATTTATCATTGTATGTCATAATCATTTTGGACTAAGTATATTAAATATAAAATAAGATTTATATGCATAAATTCAAGGCTATAGTTTTTATTTTGTATATATGTAGCTCCCCTAAGAATATGTTTACTATAATACATCTATGAGAATGTATGCATTTCTGGGACTGGTCTTAAAATTGTCTGTGGTAGCTCAAAAGTTAATATAGCACTCTAAAGAATAAAATACTATGTTTATCAAGAACTCCAATTTCAAAGTGTTAGTGTTTATAACTTCTCCTGTTTGCTATGTACTCTTGACATTGAGTCAATTGCTTCCATTTCTCAGGTATCTATATAAGCAACTTTTTTTTTTCTCCTGCTTTAGATAGAATTGACAAATACAATTGTAAGCTATTTAAAGTATACTATACAATGATTTGGTGTTCATAATTAGCAAGCCCATCACCTCAGGTACTTATTTTTTTGGTGAGAATGTTTAAGTTCTTTCATCTTAGCAAATTTCAACTATATAATACAGTATTACCAGCTATAGTCACCATGTGATACATTAGAACCTCAGAATTTACTCATCTTAGAACTGACAGGGAGAATTTGGTAAAGGAGTTCTACTTCCCCTTCTTTCATCCCCAGCTCTTGGTAACCACTTTCCTGTTGTTTTGGTCCTATGATTTTTTTTTCCTGGTTCTAGATATAAGCCATACCACACAGCATTTATTTTCTCTACCTGAATTTTTCTTTTTAGATTTTTTATTTAATTGAGAGCTTGAGAAAGAGAGCACATGCAATAGAGAGGGAAAGCAGACTTCCCTTAAAGCAAGGAGCCTGATGCTGGGCTTGATCCCAGGACTCTGAGATCATGACCTGAACTGAAGGCAGACACTCAACTGACTGAGCCACTCAGATGCCCCTCTCTACCTGACTTTAAATAATAATAATAATAATATTTTATTTATTTATTCATTTATTTATTTGTTTATTTATTTTAGCAAGAGTGTGCATGCATGAGCAGGGAGGGCAAGGATCAGCAAGAAGCAAAGAGTGAGGGGCAGAGTATCTCCAGCAGACTGCTCCCTTGAGCCCCTTCTGGGCTATACTGAGGTCATGCCTGAGCTGAAACCAAGAATCAGTTGCTCAACCAACTGAGCCACACAGGTGCCCCCTACGTCTGTCCACATAAAGGAAATGGTGGATGGACTACATAAGGCTTACCTTTGGGTTCATTACAAAAGAATGGGAAATAGAGTCTAAGTCAAGAGAGAAAGTGAGCTGTTATGGGAAGTATTTTATGTTGAAAGAAATACTCAAGGACTTGTACAGGGAACATATCTTGTGTATAGAGAAAGCTGCCTATATGTTTAGGAGAGAAGTGAGAAAGAAATCCTCTATTACATACTCTTTCTGCCTCTTAGAGTCTTTGAAAGGGCTTAGGGGACTCAAGGAGAAGATACAAGTAACATAGTAAGATCATTAAACATCTTTAATGATTATAATAAAATCAAGAATCACTGAAATTTTCCCCCCTACTGTCCAAAATTGCAGTGACTAAAATTTCTCTGGAAATTTTTTAGCCTGAAATAAATGGGAAGGATGACAATTCACATGAAATTTGAGAATATTTCAGTGATGCATGTATTCTCTGGGACTTGTTTTTTGTTTGTTTGTTTTTTTTATCAAGAAAAGACTTTAACGTGCTTTAGCATTTGGCCAGGGTACTTGAAAATTTCCTTTAATTACCTGAGTACATAATGAAGTCAACCACATTTTGTCTTAACAGAAAGTTTAGGTGTCAAAACAACAAAGTTTATATTATTCACAATAGACTATGTTAGGACAAAACAAATATATCAAGGAGGTTGCCATCATGTTGTTCAGTGACTAGGACCACTCTCTAGAACTGTAGGATTCCATGAGAGTAAAAACAGGAAAGTAACAAAATGTTTGAAGACTTACTCTAATTTATTATACCACTTCTCTTCTGTCTCTCATAAACTCCTATACAACCCATTGGTCTAAATTTTCTTTTAGAGAAATATTTAAACCAAAATAACCTAAAAATGTATATCAGGGGCACCTGGGTGGCTCAGTAGGTTAAAGCCTCTGCCTTAGGCTCAGGTCATGATCCCAGGGGCCTGGGATGGAGCCCCACATCAGGCTCTCTGTTCAGCAGGGAGCCTGCTTCCTCCTCTCTCTGCCTGCCTCTCTGCCTACTTGTGATCTCTGTCTGTCAAATAAACAAATAAAATCTTAAAAATAAATAAATAAATAAATAAAATGTATATCAGAATCCAGTCTATATATATACCAATTTATGAGAAATTTGTACCAGTAGCCCATCTTGGTCTTTATATTTATCTATAACTATGTAAACACTATTGGGGAAATGTAAATAGCAAATTTATAATCAGGAGAAAGGGAAGCTTTAAACCCTATCAAGGATAGTTTTATTCTTATTATCCTCATTACAATAAAAGAAGGAGCTGCTGATTCAGTTCTCATATCAGAAGAGAGAATACAAGAATCTGATTAGTCACATACTTGGCTAGTTTGCAGCTCTTCAAAAATTAAACAGTTTAAAAAATTATGTGGGACTCAGAAATAAAAGTGCTTCTATAGTTTTCTAAGTAGTGTGGAATGAATCACTCTACCGCAGGAATTTCAATGTATTCTAATCTTAAATTGTATATAAATTAATAAAGTGCTTAGTTGCTTTTGGAAAGCCCATATGACTTTCAGGCACTAAGTAACCTTGTGGTGAATAAAAATAAACATAATACAAATATTTATTACAAGGGAAATGGACTTGTTAAACCATCAAATTGACAGTCACTCCATAAATGATTCACAAATTGATAAACCTAATGTGGTATATCAAAAGAGAGGAAATAAATGCTACTTTTTAAGTCAACTCATTCACTCAACCTTCTTCCCCTGAGAACTTGACAAAAGACTAATTTAAGTATTATGTTCTCATTCTACATTCCACAGGAAAAAACTGGCTTAAGAGGAAATAGCCACATACTTTATAATAAAAGATAAACATTACCAAATATCATTATTACTACCTTTATGTATAATCCCTAAAAATTTGATGATATCAAAATAAAGCCTTCAGCTTGGTGCAAAAGATAAATTGCTCTAGTTACAACAACAACAACAACAATTTTATATACACTAAATAAATATCACTCATGAGAAAACAATATATACTTTATTAACAGTGTTCTTCTGGCCACTTATAACCTATTGATTGCTAGTTTCATCAATGTATGGTCTTTGAAAGAAAAAAAATAATGGTTACTTAAACCACATTAATGTTTGATCTTTGTAGAAATGATAAATGAATGAAATCAAATAAAATCAAAGGACTAGAAACATTGGTAAACAAATTACCTAAGAATTATGTTCAGCTAGGAAACAGAAAAAGAGAAATTACCCATTTCAAACTATTTTCAATATAACCTCTTAGATAGCAGAACCCATTTTCAGTAAACATTTCCTTTTTGTGCAAATATAATTGTTTAATAAGAGAAGAGCTCTGAATGTTTTACTCTCTGTAAACTAGGTGCAGTGAATTTCTTTCCTCTATCAAGTACTTCAAAATAAAGGTATTGCTACATTGTTATCAATTTGTGTCAAATATTGTTACTATTGTCACAACACAGTAGACTCTCAACATTCAAGTGGCAAGAGAAAAATAGCAAATAAGCTCTGCCAAACATGCCAATGGAAAGAAATGTGGGAGTAGAGGAGGTGTTTCTCCAGAGCCTGAGACTTCCATTCCCATTCCCACTAGTGCTCCTGGAGAAAGAAGAGGAGGCCCTCTACAACAAGGCTGTTACTGAACTCTTCCTATAAGGAAAGGAAATGAGCACATTAATGAATATGGTAACACAATTGATATCTTTACATGTTGTTGAGGCTGGCATTAAGGTATTATCCAACTAGAGCCTAAAAGTTAGTGATAGGAAGATGACAAATTTTGAAGTTACAGTGTATTAGTTCTCTAACTCATTAGCAAACCTCATTCTAACCATGATTCTAACATGCATTTAAGATTTGATTGTGACCTTTCAATAAACTAGTAGTACTAGTATATTAGTATTAACTAGGATGTTTCTCATTTCTCAGAATAGCAGCATTTACCAAGACAAAGATGATTTGGTTTGTGGTAACATTACTTCTGATCTAAAGTCAAGTTTTGCTGAAGAAAGTTAAGAACTGTTAATAAGTAACTTATCTTTTATAATATATACATATATATATGTGTGTGTGTGTGTATATATATATATATATATATATATACTAGTTGAGCTATATCCCCAGAAATTCAACTGAATTTTTCCAGAACTTGTACTAAGTATTACTTTTTTAGATATTTTAAAAAGTTTCTATTTCTAATAAATTTACATTACTCTGCTGTAGCCATACTTTAAATACATGTATCATCAAATTCAAAAGAATCAACTTTAGAAAGAAATCAAGTATTTCTCAAGATTTTGACATCCATTTTTTTCAATGTGTATGTATTTCCTAAAATAAAAACCTCTAATTTTAGGAATTTAACATTAAAAAAATAAAAGAAATAATGTTATCATATGGTGTCAGGGACCTGGGATCGAGTACTGCGTTGGGCTCTCTGCTCGGCGGGGAGCCTGCTTCTCTCTCTCTCTCTCTCTGCCTGCCTCTCTGTCTACTGTGATCTCTCTCTGTCAAATAAATAAATAAAATCTTTAAAAAAAATACTGATTTTTTATATTTGTCTTTTCCAGTAGAGTTTATTTTATTCTAAAAAAATACATAAAATAGAAAAGAATATAAGATATTTGCTTTCTACCCAGTTCTAGAAGTATATATTGAAGTCAGAATTAGCAGTTATATGTAGTTAAATCCTACATAAAAAGGAAAATAGTCACTGAGTTATTCATTCTGACAAGTACTTCATTTTGATCATTGTCTTAAAGCACTCAAAGTCTTCAATGCATTTCCCTACTTATCCCAAATATATTTTAAAACATTCATACTGCAAGTGAATTAACAAAATTAATTTTCCATATTTCCATCAAAGTGCTTTTCTTAAGCAGAAGAAATCTTAGCTGTAAGATTAAGGATCTGAAAGATATTTTGAGAGTAAAAGACACATTTGGGGGGAACACCTGAAATTGTATCCTTAAACCCTACATAGGACTTTGCCCTCAAGGGGTTTATTTACCATGACACTGAAGATAAAGACATAGACTTGAAATAATAAAAATAAAAATAAAAATCCTCTGAGGAAATCAGAGGAAAGTTTCAAAGAAAGAAAAACTGACTTTTCAGCTCAAGATTGGATAGAGCATGGGAAAGCAAAATGAAGCAGGGGTGAAATTGGGGTTGGTTGGGGATAAGATAAAGTGATTTTATACTGAAAAAAAAAAAACCAACCCCTCTCACTTAAGAGTAAGATGATCTCATTATCGTCTTTTAATTAGAAAACTCTCAAGAACCAAGAGGATTGAAATTCTCCTTCTTCTGTGTTTCTTCAGCAAAGATATATGAGTTTATTACCAGAGAAACAAGAAGTTTCAAGAAATTGAACTTAAAAGATCTTAACATTAATTGATTTTTCTCATTGGAATTATCTTTTTGCTCCTTTCGCAGTTTAATCTTAGGAATCCATCCACTGGAACAATGCAAATATAAGGAATGTCATCCACAAATAAAAGCTGCCAGTGTAGGGGAGAAAAAAAGGGGGTGGAGGCTGCCTACTACTTTGGACATAACCCTTTTTTCTCCTCATCAAATAACTCCTGAGAGAGTTTCTTAGAGACCTAGAAAATACAAAACAGAATATAATGGAATTTACATAATGGAATTTATAATGAAATTTATTATAATGGAATAATTTAGTAGACCCAAGACGCAAATCTTTATAGAAAACAACACAGGCTAAACCCCAAAATATACAAAACAGCATCTCTTTTCCACAGCCTATCCTTTTGCACTTAGCAGTTTATTCTTTACAACACAAATGGATTTCCTGTGCCTTCTTCCCTAATTAACCTTAGCATTAAAGTTATTTAACAAAAAAAAAACCTTTAACAAAGCTAGAGATAAGAAAACTCATGCTATTTCTCAAAATTTAATTCCTAACGCATTTCACAAAACATGAAGAGTAAAATCCATAAGGGCCATTTATTTTTTAACGGTGGCATTTTCTGAGACTTCTAAATTCTCAGACCTTTCTTCCATTTTAGTTTTCTGCTTCTTCAGGCAGGTCACGACTACAATCTGACAGGGGAAAAAAAATGTGGTACCTCTAATTTGTTGTGAGTCTACTTGAATTCCACCTTCTTCACATAGTGCTTTTTGTCAGACTCCATCTAAAATCAAATCACTATTGGCCCTGACCATGTCCTCACAGAAAATGGCAGAGTTAGTTGTGTCCAAATAACATAATTCTGCTTAGCTATAACAGTTTACATGGCTATGTGAACTATCAGAGCCATAGCTTGAAGAAATGTCTGCCGTGAGCTTACAGAAACTGGTCTCACCAAATATACTTCCCTTTGCTCTACCATTAATATCTGAAACCAGATCAATTATTGTCCACAAAGAGACAGAAAAAAAAAGGTAAACATTGAATATTTTTTGAATTTTCTAGTTAACCATGAAGCCAAGGAAAACACAGCTAACCGCATGTTTTATTACATCATGTGGATTAATTAAATCCTCATGTAAATGAATCTAGCAATCATTACATTACATACATCATGTAATGCTAGAATAGATTCTATAATATTTTGATGAAGATTTCTACAAAAGAACTGGTGTTTAGGATTTGGCTAGAAGGTACCCAAGAACTCCTCAGATGTATACATAATAACTGTAAGATTCTCCTCAGTCTACCAAAACCTTTATATATAGGTACATAACTAAACCATTCCACAGAGAACACCATAAACTTTCCCTGCCTTTAGTTACACCTGCAAATTGTTACCAGAGCTCTCTTTGTAATAAGAACAAAGATGAGTATTTTAACAAAATCCTGTAGATGTGAATCCAGTATGAACATGACTTATAATAAAAACATGACCCATGAATGAAGTTGTAGAAAATGGAAATAGACTTCTATAGAAAAAAATACTTAGAATGATATATATCTACCAAATTTTGCCTTTAACTCCCTCCTCTCACTTCTACCCTCTCCTGTCAAGGAGAACATATCCTTTTATATTTTCTCTATGACAGATGCATTGATTTTTCAATAAGGCTGTGCGCCAAAATTTCAGTTCAGGTGTGTATGAAATCCTCACTATGGCCAAAAGAATACATCTGTACTACTTTTAGTATAAAGATAAAACAGGAAAAATCCAGGTCTTGGTGTCCTTTGGGAGCAAGATGGCACATGGCCAGGTTTCTCATACTACCCAAGGGTATATTCTTCCCAACAGGCCGAACTTAAACATTATTTCATCTGCCCATACTGGTTCTTTCTGCAGTTAATCCAGACCAAATGTCAATTCCAGCCATTAGCTACACTACTCCTGGTTTTTATATTCTCCATTTGGTCAGATAATAATAAACCTTTCTCCTTCCTAAGCAAACAGGAAAACTGCCACGTTAAAGTTACCACTAACATCAAGTCAGCAAAAGGCAAAGACATATTAAATGAAGCCTTTAAAATTTTGTTTTGGTTAGCAGCTTCCACCAGAACCACCAGACTTATAATTTTGGTTTTGGTTTATAACCTATGTAATTATCAAGGACACACTTTATTTAACCAGAAACCGAGGCTTGGGTCCTATGACTAATTATATGGCCGAGTTGTCCCTTATGTAGTAGAGGAACATTAAGCTAAGCCATAACTATAGCTCATTTGAAAAAAGAAAGCAACTAAAATTTGATTTCTGCCATGTAAACTA
Organism: Mustela erminea; assembly: GCF_009829155.1. Classification (NCBI taxonomy): domain Eukaryota; kingdom Metazoa; phylum Chordata; class Mammalia; order Carnivora; family Mustelidae; genus Mustela; species Mustela erminea. Next base: position 181,481,567 of record NC_045614.1, read on the forward strand.
CCTTTTGATATACTCCTGTATCTATTTGTGAAAAAGCAAGCAGAAAAAGTTCTAGCTGTAGATTCATCTGGTTCAGAGAAAGGACACAATTCAGCTAAGCGTAGAACTTAGTCTTCTGGTAACCATGATCAAAGAAGGAAAACTAGTAACTCTATCAGTCTGTATACATTGCAGAAAGGGGCCAACTAAGTCAACTTTCTGAAGTCAAAGTAAGTTTTTCCACTGGACTATTTCAGAAGAAAATTTAAAATAGGATAGCATAGATCCAAGACTTCCTGAAGTACTAAGTTTTTTTTAAAGATATAATTTGGATATAACACTGTATTCAGTGTATAACAATACTATATTTCTACATATTGCAAAATGATCACAGTAAGTCTAGTTAACATCCAACAACATACAGTTACAACTTTTGTTTCTTGTGAAAAGAATTCTTAAGAACTACTCTCTTAGCAACTTTCAAATACACAATAAGGTGTTGTCCACTGTAGTTATTTTTATATTTAATATTTTACATTTTATAATCTTCAGGCAGTACTGACATTTTTGTAACTGAAAGATTGTGTCTTTTCTCAACATCTTCACCCATTTCCTCTATCTAGCACCCTTCACTTTGGGAAAATATGAATCTACTCTCTATGAGTTTGATGTTGTTGTTTTAGAGTCTACATGTAAGTGAGATGATACAATATTTCTTTCTCCAACTCCTATTATGATGAGCATGATCCCCTCAAATTCCTTCTATGTTATAGCAAATTGTAAGCTTTCCTATTATTATGAATAATATTCCATTGTGTATGTATACCGCAGCTTCTGTTCATCCACTGATGGTCGCTGAGATTGCTTTCCATGTCCCTGCTATTGTAAATAATGTTAAAATGTACACGGGGTCCATATATCTTTTTACCTTAGTGTTCACATTATCTTCAGATAAATATCCAGAAGTGGAGTTGCTAGATCATATCCTAGTTCTTTCTTACTTTTGAGGAACCTCTATACTGTTTTCTAAAGTGGTTCCACCAGTTTACATCCCCACCAACAATGTACAAGTTCCCTTTTCTCTGCATGCTTGCCAACATTTGGTATTTCTTGTCTTGGTAATAGCCATACTAAGTGTGAGATAATACTTCATTTTTATTTTGATGTGCATTTTTTTCTGACGATTAGTGATATTGTGCACATTTTCATTCGGAAAAATGTCTACTCAGATCCTTTGACTTTTTGGATTGGATTGTCTTTTTTGTTTTGTTTTTGTTGTTGAGTTGTATGAGTTCTATGTATATTTTGAACATTAACCCCTTATCAGATGTATGATTTGCAAATATTTTCTTTTGTCTGATAGGTTGCCTTTCCATTTTGTTGATATCTTCCTTTGCTATGCAGAAGATTTTTAATTTGTTGCAGGTCCACTTATTTCTGTTTGCTTCTGTTGTCTTTGTTTTGGGTGTCAAATCCAATCAATCATGGCCCAGACCAATGTTAAGGAGCTTACCACCTATGTTTTCTTCTAGGAATTTAATGGTTCCAGGTGTTACATTCAAACCCTTAATCCATTTTGAGTTAGTTTTCTGTGTATGGTGTAGGATAGTGGCCAGTTTTAATCCTGTGTGACTATCCAGTTTTCCCAACACTATTTATTGAAGAGACTGCCTTTCCTCATTTTATATACTTGGCTCCTCTGTCATAAAATAATTGACCATATATGCTTGGGTTTATTTCTGGCTTCTCTATTCCGTTCCATTGATCTATGAGTCTGTTTTCATGCCAGTACAAGACATGTCAAATACAATGTTTTGATTACTATACTTTTGTGGTATAATTTGAAGCAAGAGAATGTAATGACTCCAGCATTATTCTTCTTTCTAAGGATGGCTTTGGCTTTTCAAGATTTTTTGTGATTCCATACACATTTTTGGATTATTTTTCTACTAAGATTTTTAAATTCATAAGTTTGTTATGTTTAAACTGTGTATTAGTTGCCTCATGTTCTGGTTTTAGAATAACCGTTTGATTATAATCAGCAAGAAAACTTTGATGATTTTTGTTTTTTGTAGGAATATATTAAGTTACCCAACACAGCAAAACCATATTTCATTCACATGGATCTGGGTAACCCATAAATGTTTTTCTCATTCCTTCAATACTTTATAGTCTTTATAGTATAGATGTATAATCAAGATGTTACTTCTGACACACTAGGGATTAGTTATTAGTTGATATTGGTTTAAATATTATTTGAATTTATTTGGCCACTCATAAAGTCTAAAAGAGATTCCAGATTTCACGTAAAAGAATCTCTAGGATACTGAAAAATATAGTGGTCACTGTTTATTGCCTTTTTAGACTTTCTTAGTAGTTATTTCAATCTTGGCTAGGAGTTTCTTTCAGTTATATCACACCTAATTATCTCAGTGAGAGGGCTTTTGAAGGAGAGGATGCAAAGATATTTAAGGAGTTTCTAGGATTATTTTAATTTTGTATATTGTACTGCATATAGAATGAAATAGCCATAATTCTTCTCATTATATATTTATAAATATATATGCATTTTTAAAAATATTTTGTATCTTAAATTTTTTCATTGCTTTATTGTTTTTGTGTGACACAAAAAGCATACTTTGATTTTATCATGGTTATGAATATTATGCACTAGTGATTAAAAATTATTATTATGCAATTACAATAGCAGTTTCTAAGCAATCCATAGGGTATATTGCTAAATCATTGCTGAATTTATACCATAAAATAGTTTTTGCAAAATATTCCTTTTTGTTAAATGGTAATATGACAATAAAACATAAATGTTCAGATTTTCAGAACTGGAAATCGTTCCAAGGATTGTTGAGACTGCTTAGTCTGAAATTTACAATAGTAAAATATACATATATATAATAAAATATATACATTTAGCTATAAATTTACTGAGTAAACTCTCAGTATTAATGACAAAAACATTTGTCATAATTCTATAAAGAAGAAATCAATCTTTGGTATTGTTCAGGAGTTTTGAAAGCGAGTAATCAAAATGTAACTGTGACTAACTTTAGAGCAGAAAATAATTAACATTTATTGGCCAAAAACCCTAAGGAAGTGAGATCTCAGTAAATCATTTGATCGATTTCTCACTGACTTGCTGGCATGAGTGCTCTCCCCCTCCGTCCCTGTCTCACCTTCTAATGGAAACAGAAATGGTGATTATGTAGAAGATAAAGAGTTCCCGAAACCATAATAAAGGGCTCTTGTTTAAGGAAGAGCAGGAATGACTGATTATTTATAAACCTGTTCAAAACAGGAACCTGTCCTTTTTTTGAAATTAAGATATTATAGATAAAAAAATAGATAGCAAATTATGAGAAAGTATAAGATTTCAACCTAAATTTAACACTTGAATACCACGTAAAATATCGAAGGGGAGTCTCCTCTTCAGTCAAGCAATTAAGTTCTCAGTGTTGGGGAAAGGAAGGATGAATATGTAAATTCATGGATTTTAACATAATAAGCCTTTGCTAATTGCTTTCAAAAAGGAATTTGTGGCTAAGATTACATTTCTTTTCACAGTTGCACGAACAACAAACTCAAAATACTGGCAGGAGAAAAATAATGATTCTAGGGGTTGGGGGGAACCCACCTTACTTTACAGAATGTGAACTGGGGAATTTATTTTTCAAAACTTTCCATTACTTAGGCTGTTTACTACTACAGGGAGTATTAAATAACATGAGATGAAAATGACAAAACAGATTTTTTGATAAGCACACTATTTTTAAGAAGTATCTTCTGATAAAATGATGTGAAATCTAAAACATCTTGAAAATGAACTACACTATTTCAAGTAGCTGAGAGCAAAAATGAGACATCTGCCAACCGAGTCAGCAAAAGGGAGAATGACAAGATCAACAGAAGTTGAGTGTTTGCAAGTTGTAAAACATTTTATGACATGATCTAGATGTTATTATTTTTTTCCCTTTCTTAAGTGAAAGATTGAAGGTGATTCTAGCATAGAAAGCTATTTCTGGCAGGAAGGAAATTTCTTGAAATAGTCCCAGCTTTGAAAGTCATCAGAGTGAGAGATTGCATATCTGCAATGGTATCTTCAAAAATGGAATGAGCCAACTTTTTTTTTTTTTTTTAATCAAAGGCTACATTATTTCTGAATGTAAAATAACAAATAGGGGACAGAGAAAGGAGTTTTGCAGTTAAAGCAGTTGTGGAATTGCAAAGGATAAACATCCAACTGAGTTTTAGAATTCCCCATTCCATTCAAGATCCCTTGACCTGTTCTGTTTAATACAAACTGTATGTTTCAAAAGTTTTCAGATTTCTCACTGTGGTCAGCTGTTAGATCCCAAAGAAGTAACCATAGTCAGTTACTCTGAACCAGTTGGGGGCAGATAGTATAAACTCCCTGGATTCCCCAGAGCCTAAAAGCATTCTAGAATATTAGAATAAAGAGAAAATGAAACTACAGAACTGTCTCAGATCTATTCCTCTGCAAATGACATTACCATATCACATATGGTAATATCTCTTATTATATTTGAGATATATATATATATCTCTAAGGAACTGAACACTCTGGCTACCATTGACTTGTGATCTCTATCTGTATCAAATAGACTTGTATTTCTGCCCAAATTCACTTTGTCTCCAAACTTTACCTTTTCCTGCCACCATAAACGCACTGATATTGTTCCTGTGCACTTTCTCCTTGTAGCTCTTTTGCTCTATGTTTAGACATAGAGGGGGTTTGAATCCTCTAATAATGATTTTCTAGTTTTGTTGTTGTTAATTGTTGTTTGTTTGTTTGTTTGTTTTAATTAGTCTGTCTCAATCTGGGCTTACAAATTCTAAACCCTCTCCATAAACATTAGGTAATGAAGAATACTTAAGCTATGGGCTTTCTTTCTTAAAAAAATGTGGGGGTGGGTGGGTGGTTCAGTTGGTTAAGTGTTCAACTTGATTTCAATTCAACTCATGGTCTTAGGATAGTGAGATCGAGCCCTATGTCAGGCTCCATGATGGGTGTGGAGCCTGCTTGACATTCTCTCTCTCATCCTCTCAAGGAAAAAAAAAAAAAGCCAAGCTCTTACTCTCAACCCTCATTGTGGTTATATAACCCAGCAGGGAAAAACAAACAAACAAACAAACAAACAAAAAGCCAAGCTCTTACTCTCAACCCTCATGTGGTTACATAACCCAGCAGGTAGCAATTGGATCATGGTTGTTCTAGATTCTTAGCATGGTTTGTAGCAGAAGGTTGGTCATTTATACCAGTAATGATGTCTCTGGTTCCTGAAACTTTCTCATACAACTTATGCTTATTTTCCTAGCCACTGGTGCATTGTTTGCATAAGGGACAAGGAGTTATGCCTTCTCCATCCTTAATCTTCTGTTTTAGGGGGCAAATTCCTTACAGTGCCCCATAATTACTTAATTTATATTGACAGGTTACAAATTACTGTATATCTTAAGAATAGAAGAGAACTGATGAATATTTTTTACTCATAAGACACACAGAAAGATACCTACATGAATTAAGATTAATTATGAATATGGAAACCAAAAAGTGCCAAAAAGTAAGGAGAGTTATAAAATATATCCCTTAGACTTCTCAAAATTTTACCCATATTTTATAGTTTAGCACATGATGTTTTCAGTACAAGATGAATAAACATTGAATAAAATCTTGGCATGTAACAACTCACAAAGCTAATTTAAGCAATAGTTGGACAGATTAAAAAAATAGTGTTGAAGATATCCAAGTTTGGGTTCATCATAATCATTCTGAGACTGAGGTTTGGATACAAGTAGTTTATTTGGGAAATGATCCTGGAAAACTTGATAAGGATGTACACACATGAAGCAGGAGAAGCTGAAGCCAATAAGCCAATAAAAGGTATGTTATTGAACTAAACATCCCTCAAAACAACAGAGGCTAAATCTGTACCTGGAACACTCTTTAAAATTTCCCCATGTGTTGAGGAAATGACTTTTTATTCACCATTTCCATTTGGTTGAGATCAGTTTCTAGATCAGTGGTCAAGGAACTTTTTCAGTAAAGGGCCAGATAGTAAACATCTCAGGTTTTGCAGGCCATGTGATTTTTGTCACACTATGCAACTCTCACTGTCACATGAAAAGTAGCTGGCCAATTGACCATCAGTTTCCCTGCCCAGCAAAGCTGAGAGATGGTGCCAGAGCTAGAGGTCTGTAAATGACTTGGGAAGGTTGGAAGTATATAAGTGGTAAACAGATAAAACAATAAAATTCAAAGTTGGTAGAAGTTTTTTTAAAAGAAAGCTTTAGAAGTATGTGGTATTTAAAAAAAATCAGAAGAAATATGGCATATAAAATATTATGTCAATAGTATCTCAAATTATTTTTTAAACTCAAAATTCCCTTTATTATAAGGTAGAGAAAGATAGACTTTATAATTTTTTTAATCCCCATTGATTCAGTTACTCATATCCCAAATTGAATCAGTCATGTTTCATATATAGTTACACCACATGTGCTTGGAAAGATTGTAAGCTGTCCTTTGCTTCTCCTAATGTCTATAATGACAGTGCATTCTTCCTTGAAAGTAATACATCTCCAATAAGTGCACTGGCTTTAGAAAAAATTGTAAGTGAGATAAAATTGAAATAAGAGGAAAAAGCTTGAGATCCAACTACATTGACTCATCTACTTGAATTTAAGCACCTGTGACCATAAAAAAAAAAATGAAGGTATAAAACAGTGACTCAAGAAACAAAATTGTCTATTTATTTATAGATTTTATTTATTTGAGAGAGGGCTTGTACACAGAAAGAGTTAGTTAGGGAGAGGGAGAAGCAGGCTCCCCACTGAGCAGGAAGCCCAGTGTGGGACTTGGTTCCTGGACTCTGGATCACGACTTGAGCCAAAGACAAATGCTTGACCAACTGAGCCACTGAGGGGCCCTAAAGTTGTCACATTAAAAAAATTGGCTAAATTGACAAATGATTTACTATTTTAAACTTAACATTCATATTACAGATATTTCATGAAACTATCAGTTAAAAACTCGAAGTCCCATGTATATTCTAGGTCAACCAAATAAAGAAAAGTCTAAGAGACATAATTTATTAAATTTTCAAGAGACAGAGATCAACAGACATTTTTATTTTGTGACTTTTCTAATTTGATTTTCAGGTAGACTATACTTGGAGAACTTTGACTTCCAACTATGTCTTTAGTAGACATAATTCAAAAATAAATGAAAGATCAACCCAAAATGTTTGAAAGGTAACAGCCTTTCTACTGTAGGTTTATAAAACTATAATTGAGTTCACTTATAAGCAACAAGATTATTGCCTCATAAAATAGCCCAGTAGCACTACAGTATTATACCAATTGTGCTGCTACAACAAGACTTGACAAAAAAAATGTGTGCAATAACTATGAACATAAACATTGGATTTTTCCTTTTTGATACATCAAGAGAGAAGAGTAACAACACAAGAAAAAGGTTTAAAAGCTGCAAAGATCCATATATATAGGAATCAGACCAACTGTAAAAAATATAGCCTAATATCATAAATTATAATACTGTAAGTAAATATCTTAAGAGAGAAAAATATCCATGTTCATAATATACTAACAAATGAATGGCTCACAAGCTCAGTTGTGAGTTTGGAGGACAGAGCTGTTAGCTTAAGCAGTATGTTATGCAGACTGGAACAAAAGAGAATCACACCAGGTTTTGAAATACCTTTCTGTCTTTAACATTCATCTGCTATAGATGGAAAAGTCAGGGGAGATATTGTGAAGACAATGGTATATGTATAATAGGTCTTCTGAGCTGAATTCAACTTCAAGAAATAGAAATGGAAGGGCAGATACCTATTTAGAATGGATAGCCTATATTGGGGGACTGTAATTATCAAAAGAATTTTTTTTTTAAATTATTGACTATAGATTCTGTGGTCTTTGTTGGTTTTCCTAGAAAAAAAAAATGATGCTATGCTGGACAATAGCAACTTCTTGCATCTGTAATTTGCCATGTAATTTATATATATATATGATGTTAAAATGTAGAGGGAAGAGGCAAATGTGAAAATTCAAGCAGGATGATCAAATTTGCAGGCTATTCTTTCTCCCTGTCGTAGGTACAATTCAAAAGTGGCCACAATAATCCCTTTCCTTGATTGTGAGTACAACCATTGAATAAGACAGGATATCACTATCATGATTAGGCTACCAATCAACTGACTTGGAGTTAAAAGAGACGGTATCCTGGGTGAGCCTAACCCAATCAGGTGAGTCCTTGCAGGTGAAGCAGCAGAGAAATTATCTTTCTGGCCTGAAAGGAGAAGTAAACTGCTATGTTGTGAGTGGGACTATGAGGGAGAGGCCTGTAGTTGCTGATATTGGCCCAAAGCTAAACAACAACAACAACAACAAAAACAGAGACTTCAATAACTATAATCCCAAAGAACAGAAATCTGCCAGCTACCCAAAAGACTTTTAGAGAGCCCCAAACTCTAAATGACAATGCCACATGGCCAACATGGGGGACCATGAACACAGAACACATTTATTTTCAGACGCTTGACCCAAGAAGCTGTGACAATATTAGGTCTGTGTGGTTTCAAGCCACTAATTTGTAATAATTCATTATACAGCAACAGAAAAGAAATACATTAAGAGAACAATTAATTTTTTTTAAATATTTCAAGTTTTTATTTAAATTCTAGTAAGTAACATATGGAGCAATATTAGTTTCAGAAGTAGAATTTAATGATTCATCACTTAAATATAACATCCAATGCTCACCACAAATGCCATCCTTACTACCTATCACCCATTTAGCCATCTCTCCTCTCACCTCCCTTCCAGCAACTCTCAGTGTGTTCTCTATAGTTAAGAGTCTCCTATGCTTTGTCTACTTCTCTTTTTTTTCTTCCCCTATGTTCATCTGTTTTGTTTCCTAAATTCCACATATGAGTGAAATCATGTGTTACTTGTCTTTCTCTGACTTATTTCACTTAGCATAATACATTCTAGTTCCATCCATATTGTAAATGGAAGATTTCATTCTTTTGGATGGCTGAGCAATATTCCATATGCCACCTCTTCTTTATTTTTTTTAATATTTTATTTATTTATTTGACAGACAGAGATCACAGATAGGCAGAGAGACAGGCATAGAGAGAAGGGGGAAGCAGGCTCCCTGCTGAGAAGAGAGCCCGACGTGGGGCTAGATCCCAGGACCCTGAGATCATGACCCGAGTGAAGGCAGAGGCTTAACCCACTGAGCCACCCAGGGACCCCCATGCCACCTCTTCTTTATTCATTCTTCAGTTGATGGACACTTGAAACAAATGTTTCCACTCTTGTTTCCTGTGTTGGAAATTTTTGCCATTCTGACAGGCGTGAGTTGGTATCTCATTGTGGTTTTGATTTGTATATTCCTGAAGATGAGTGATGTTGAGTATCTTTTTATGGGTCTGTTAGTCATCTGAATGTCTTCTTTGAAAAAATGTCTGTTCATGTCTTTTGCCCATTTGTTAACTGGATTATTTGTTTTTTGGGTGTTGAGTGTGATTTATAGATTTGGGATATTAACCCTTTATCAGATATGTCATTCACAAATATCTTCTCCCATTGTGTTGGTTGCCTTTTAGTTTTGGTGGTTATTTTCTTTGCTGTGTAGAAGCTTTTTATCTTGATGAAGTCCCAATAGTTCATTCTTTTCTTTTGTTTTTCTTGCCTCAGGATAATGTATAGTAAGAAGTTGCTGCCTGTGTTCTCCTCTAGGATTTTGATGGTTTCCTATCTCATATTTAGGTCTTTCATCTGTCTTGAATTCATTTTTGTGCAGGGTATAAGAAAGTGGTCCAGTTTCATTATTCTGCATGTTATTGTCCAGTTTTCCCAATACCATTTGTTGAAGAGATTATATCTTTTTTTCCATTAGATATTCTTTCCTGCTTTGTTGAAGATTAGTTGACCGTAGGGTTATGGGTCCATTTCTGGGTCCTCTATTCAGTTCCATTGATGTATGTGTTTGTTTTTGTGCCAGTACTATACTGTGTTGATGATTACAGCTTTATAATATAGCTTGGGGTACAGAATTGTGATGCCTCCACCTTTCCTTTTCCTTTTCAAGAATGCTTTGGCTATTTGAGTTCTTTTGTGGTTCCATACACAGTTTAGGATTGTTTGTTCTAGCTCTATGAAAAATGCTGGTGGCATTTTGAATGGGATTGCATTGAATGGGTAGATTGCTTTGGGTTCTATAGATATTTTAATAATATTTGTTCTTCCAATCCATGAGCACAGAATATCTTTCCATCTCTTTGGGTCTTCTTCAATATCTTTCATAAGTGTTCTATAGTTTTCAGTATACAGATCTTTTACCTCTTTGTTTAGGTTTATTCCTAGGTACCTTATGGTTCTGGGTGCAATTATAAATGGGATTGAGTCTTTGATTTATCTTTCTGCTGCTTCATTATTGGTGTATAGAAATGCAACAGATCTCTGTACATTGATTTTGTATATTGCAACTTTATTGAATTCATTTATTCTAGCAATTTTTTTGATGGAGTCTTTCAGGTTTTCTACATAAAGTATCATGTTATCTGCAAATAGTGGGAGTTTGACTTCTTCCTTGCTGATTTGGATGATCTTTATTTCTTTTTGTTGCCTGATTGCTGAGACTAGGATTTCCAGTACTACGTTAAACAATAATGGTAAGAGTGGGCATCTCGGTGTTGCTTCTGATCATAGAGGAAAAGCTCTCAGTTTTTCTCCATTCAGGATAATATTTACCATGGGACTTCTGTATATGGCCTTTATAATGTTAAGGTATATTCCCTCTAACCGTACTTAGTTGAGGGTTTTTACCAAGAATGGATGTTGTACTTTTTCAAATGCCCTTTCTGCATCTATGGAGAGAATCATAGGATTCTTGTCCCTTCTTTTATTAATATGGTATCATGTTGATTGGTGAATACATCCCTGCAGTCTTAGAATGAATCCCAATTGTCTGTGGTAAATAATTATTTTAATGTACTATTGGATTTGATTCACTAGTGACTTGAGAATGTTTACATCCATGTTCATCAGGGATATTGGCCTATAATTCTCATTTTTAGTTGAGGCTTTGTCTGGTTTTGGAATCAAGGTAATGCTGGCCTCATAGAATGCATTTGGAAGTTTTCCTGTCATTTCTACTTTGGGGAATAATTTGAGGAGAGTAGGTATTAACTCTTCTTTAAATGTTTGGTAGAATTCCCCTTAGAAGTCATCTGGCCCTGGACTTTTGTTTGTTGAGAGATTTTCGATTACTGATTCAGTTTCTTTGCTGGTTATCAGTAAGAGCAGAACAATTAGACAACACTTCTCTAGAACACCCTGTTAGTAATTTTTAGCTTAATTATATTAATATGTATTATTATTTGTATATACTTAATGGCAATGTATTAATATTAATGTATATTTCTGAATACTAAAGTGATTTGTTTGCTAAAATTAATCCAAATGATACCAAAAGTGCATATTAAAAAACAAATGTACTTTTACATAGACTCATTCTATATCCTCTCCTATCCCTGCAATATTTCCCAGAAAATGGTTGTTAGCCCCTGTTTACTGTTTTGTTAGGCTAACATTATTTTTAAGAAACACAAATAATAGCACTATGGTATATGTCCTCTTTTTTATCTCATTTTGTCTTTATCTAAATAATTATGTGTAATTATAATTAATTATTCCATGTCTATTCATCTAGAGTATCTTGTCATTCTTTTTAACAGCTTATTATATGAAATGCTGCTTCTCTTATTATTTGTACAATATACATAAGATCCCAAATAAGCTACCCTCAAAAGATATGGTTGGGATAACTGTAAGAAGTTAGCTTTAAAAAAAGGAAAAGTTCTGGCATTGGTTCTGTAAACTTTTATACTCCATGGTTAATGCAGATTCCATTTCTTTAATACACACTTTATGCTTTTATAAAGGCACAGTGATTTTCAGTAAGACCTCAGAGAATGCAACAACCCCTTACTACAGATGAAAACATGGTTTTACAAACTTGGTTCCAGAGATGGTCAATTGGCTATAAAATGGCTAGAAGTTGCAGAAGAAAGTATCCTGTACAATGAATTAGTTTTCAGGCTACTATAAAGTCATAATAATTTTTGGAAGATGCTATGAGACTAGTGTATGTACAGATATGAATTATGAAGGATTCAGAAAGAAAAGAAGCAGGCATAGACTTCTTTAAGCAAAGGAGAGACTAAGTAAATTAAAGGAGGTTGATATAAACCCTGTCTAGTTCATTAAGTAGTTGAATGTAGAAATCATAATATATACTTTTGTGACTATAGAAGAGACTGTTATTTATCATGTGCCCTATTGAGTTGCTGTTCACTCAGGTGACACATCACATAAAAGTGATCTGGCCTCAAAATAGATTATAAAAAGTGACAAATGCCTAAGAATGTAATAAACTACACTCATCTATCTAACAGCCTAAAATTAAAATAAACTTACCATTAGTATTAATAAAATTTAGTATTAGACTCTGAAAGGAAGGGTGTATATTTCTGAGAAAAATAAGTTTTTTAGAAGCAAGATGAGTTGGTTATTTAGAACCCAAAGAGGTTGTCCTTTACCAGGCCTTGTAAAGTCTCAACCTTTGAATGTACAGCATAGTTTTGGCACAAAAAAAACCCACAAAAAAACCCAAAAAACAAAACAACACAACAACAACAAAACAACAACAAAGAAACTCTTGAGAATACCACCATAAAGAGCCTGTAGTTCCTTTCCTGCATAGTTTTTATTACTGAGGTCTCTGGTCTCATCCCACCACCTCAATGACCCTGCACTCCAATTTCTAGTCCCTGCTTCCCAAGACCGCCATTACTCTTTGGATTCCCCTTCCTTTACTGTAGTCAAAAAATGCATACAGGCATGTATCTGCTATACTACTGGGACTTAAATCTCATTACTTCTATCTCTCTAGGTCATAGTGGGATATATAGCATCTATTTTTATTTTTATTTTAGGATTTTAATTTTTTATTTGACAGAGAGAGACAGAGAGGCAGGCAGAGAGAGAGGGAGGGGGAAGCAGACTCCCTGCTGAGCAGAGAGCCTGATGCAGGGCTCCATCCCAGGACCCTGAGATCATGACCTGAGCCAAAGGCAGAGACTCAACCCACTGCACCACCCAAGCGCCCCTATGTATAGCATCTAAAGAGTGATTTCATACTTTTTATTCATTTTTAAACTTGTTTTCAGTGGGAGAGTCAGTCCAGTACAAGTTATTCCATCATTACCAGGTGGCAGTTCCTGTTTTGAAATCTATAATATCCTAATATCCATAGAAAACGTTTCATCGTACTCCACTTTCTTCCTCTGAAATATTAATCAGCTTTGCCATCATCCTCTTTATCCATGGACCGTATTTAAAACTCACCATCTACTTAGCCCAACGCTCATTGATAGAAGTGAGGTTTTTGTTGTTTTTCCAAAAAATGCTTTCCATACTGGTTTGCTTGCAATTGGATGTCATGTTCACCTTTTTCAGAAGTTGAACTATTACTATGTATATTTTAGAAATTGTTTAGGAAAACTTTGATTTCTACAACACTTTGGAAATACAACATAGAAATCTTTTTTTTTTTTTTTTAAGATTTATTTATTTGAAAGATTGAGAAAGAGAGCACAGTGAGGAGAGGCAGAGGAGAGGGAGAGAGAGAGAATCCAAAGCAGACTGCATGCTGAGCATGGAACCTGAGGTAGGGCTGGATCTTATGAGCTGAGCAAAAACAAGAGTTGGATACTCAACCAACTGTGCCACCCAGGTAAATAAAGCATGTAAATCTTTTGTAGATACATCATAGTCTACAGAAAATAAACTTTTGGCATTTAAATTTTCAGATTCTAATAAACTGGGAGATATTTAAAAACTTTTCCAACCCAAGATATATATGTCTTGTATATACGTGTGTGTGTGTGTGTGTGTGTGTATTTGCTACTATATATATGCTTTCAGACATTAAAGGAAAATTGGAAAACACATTATATCAAATTCTATTTTGAGAAGGAACAATTGAAAGAATAATAGAAATGTAATTTCCTTTTTGCTTAAGCTAGATGAAAATAACCAGATGCTATTTGAACTTTGTTTTATCTAAAATTTAGAACATAGGAGAACAAATGATAGGTGTAGAAATAAGATAATAGGTTGAGACCAACTGAAGCAGAGAGAAGTAGATTAGACCATCTCGAACTTAAAAAACAAATACATCTAAAGGTACTTTTCCTAAAAAGTAGACTTCTACTGAATGTTGCATTATAATATCTGATTAGTCATGTATTAAAACATTTTTATAAGCTTTGTTACTGGTAACATGGCTAAATAGGTCTTCATTGCTTTTGAACGAAGATGCTTTAGAACTAGTGACAAATATTCCTTTATGGATGCCTTAGAGGTTAATCAACTAACAGCTATGCCAAGTGACACAGTCAGTCACCTCCTTAATAGAGGCTTAGTGGTCAGGTCAGTAAGGTGGGTGTGTCACAAGGACAAAGGGCAGTTCTGGTAAAGCCTTTTACATCAAACTTAGGAATATGAGCTAGCCATTGTAGATCAAAAATTAAAATTATCTTAAAACCTGCATTTTTACTGGAAGTTATTGAAAATATGAGTCATAAGATTCCTTGGTAAAATATTAGGATTCTCAGTTTTGGGTTTTTTTTGCTGTTGTTGTTGTTGTTGTTTTGGTAACACTACATTCAAGTTTCTATAGGTAGTTTATAGTCACATTTTTTAAAATTTTAGTTTAATGTTTTTTCAGTGTTCCAAAGTTCATTGTCTATACACCACACCCAGTGCTCCATGCAGTGAGCCTGGTGGTGAGTATATATTTTACATGGTGGGTACATATTTTAAGGAATTGCTTTTATAAAAACGTCTTCACAGAAAACTACTCAGGAGTGAGTGGTGGTGAGATCTTGCTGAGTTGTTGCTACATTCAAACAGAATTTGAAATAGTAACAGAATTATCTTGATTATATTTTGTCTATTTATTTGTTAATACATTTAGATTCATAGTTCATTTTTGATTTACAAATGCTCATCTAAAATTGAAGCCCAAAATATAATTTCTAGAAACATCTTAACCAAACGCTCTCCCATTTTAGAATTTAAAACTTTATCTAAAGCCAATTTAAGCTACAGAGAACATGTCATACTTTGAATTATTAAATACAATTTTTATTAAGTATCTAAATTATCAGTAAAACTAAGTTTTATGAATAAATTTCATTGTAAATATTCATCAATGTTGTGCAGAAAAGAAGGAAATGATTTTTCAAAATTAAGCAACATTTCCTAGGCTTTCAAGTTTTCAGCAGTAGACATTATGATAGAGACAAAAGAAAAAAGTATATAGCTCTTAACATTCATATGTATGCATATGGATACATGTATACACTTACTCATGAGATCTGTACTTTTCCAGAGGTGCAGAGATTACATTACATTGGCTATGTTGACTCAACATTGTGGAAGCTGAATATTTCATACTTATGAAAATGCCTAATGCAAACTGCACTGTTCTGTGTTATTAATGAGTGTGTAAAAGAAAAAATTGGAAAATGTAAAATATCTCCATAAAAAATGCAGGGGCAGGTGGTTTATTTGTCTATGAAATAAATCTTTAATTAATGCTCTGGAATATGATTTTGAAAAACAGTATTTGTTCCATCTTTCCTACCACTGGAAGAAGAGAAACAAAAATATATTTGTATTTCTTTAAAAAATAATTCCCTTACATACGGATAAAACTATACATTTAGAAACTACTTAGGTATATTATAACCCCAAATTTCTAACACACATTCAAAGCTTCTTGTTAATCTTCTTGTTATTGAACGTGGTTTAGGTTGCTTTTTTTCCTAAACTTTGAGAAACAGGATGCCAAATTCAGGCCAGAAAATACAATCCTGTCCTACATGTCCTAACGCAACTGAGAATGGGCCAGGGAAAGAGAAAGAGGGAGGCGGATTCAATGTGGAAGAGACACAAAGTTACAGGTTAGGAAATTCGAACAAGTTAGATACAGCATCTGGAGAATGAAGTGATTGGAATTTTTTTTGAAATGAGACAGCCGATATAGGTGAAGTCCAACAGAAAAGTATATTTCAGAGTGTTAGAAAGACCTAGTCATGTGTCATCGGGGAGAAGAGCAGGCAAAATGCTGAAAGACATTTGGAATACCTGCCGGTTTATACCTACAGTTGTGGAAGTAGGTAGCACGGACTCACTTGTGGCTTAATTATACAAACATGATATTCAAGATAGGTTTCCAGTTCCAGGCAAGCTCGGGGAAAGACTGTGAAGTACCCCAGGTGTTGGAGAGATAGGGATGTCGGGATTAATCAGACTATTATAGAAGTTAACTAATTCCCATTAAGACTGAGCTTCAGAGTCTCAGACTTGTAGCATTCAGTTTCGACTGCAGGGCCTCCAACAGCAATGAGGTGATTCCTAAGTAATTTGTTAATGACAGAAGAATACAAAAAAATACAGAAACTGTCAATGAAAATAGTTCTGGGCTTATTGTCATAAAAATATCCTTTTTTTTTTTTTTTAAAACTCTCCTAACATACTTTCTGGAATGGCAGAAATAGAATTGGAGTTGGGTAGGGCTACCAGAAATGCCCATGGCAAGCAACACACAAGTGAGGCATTTCTGAGATGTAAGATGAAAGAGTAAAAAAGACTATAATGTTCTGCTTTAAGAAACAGAAAAGTGGGGTGCCTGGGTGGCTCAGTCATCAAGAGACTGCCTTTGGCCCAGGTCATGATCCCAGGGGCCTGAGATCGAGCCCTGCCTCAGGTTCTCTGCTCAGCAAGAAGCTTGCTTCTCCCTCGCCCCCATGCTTTCTCTCTCTCTGTCAAACAACAACAAACAAACATACAAACAAAAATTTCTTTAAAAAAAGAGAAAGAAACAGAAAAGTAAGGAGGCAAGAATATTTTATTAACACCCGGTAAACTGTGGTTGCAAACACTCAACAATCAATAGATTTTTTTAAATTAAGCACTTACTATGAACCAGGTGCTATGTATTTATATAACTATGTGTACAACATGTTCTCTGTTCTAAGGAATTTATGGTATATTAAAAAGTTGGGGGAGTCCAAGGAGATGTGACAAAATTTGCCTTGCTTCTTAATGCATTCCCATGTTCTTACAGTATCCTAGGGATATTGGTGACCTGACAGCCTTGCTGTTTATTAGTGATGAGATAAGGATGAAGGGCAAATGGCTTAAATTCTAATGATAAAAAGGGCAGTCAGAATGGTCAGCCACTCCCCTACTCTGACATTATAGCTAGAAAGGCAGACAGGAGCATCACATCACATTTGTCCCTGGCCAGGGAACCTCAGATTTGCTTTCCTCATCTGTAAAATAAGAGTACATTTGTTTGTTTGTTTGTTTGTTTTGTCATTGTGTTAATCTGAGGACAAGTGATAAACTGGCAAAATTCCTAGGTTTGACTAGTACTAAGTACTTCACTAGGAAAATATATACTTTTATATAAATGGGTGTATATAAGATTAAAAGCACAGAGTTTAAGAAGTGACATCTATATTCTACATTATAATGGCATTGATTTTACCCTGGTGAGATGCTCAAGAAAGACGTTCTATGGCACATCAGTTATTGGTATATTCAGAGACTTTCTTAATTTATTAGATCTGTTCCTATTTACTCTATTAAACAATGCAGGCCTCTTTCATATTTCCCTATAATCCTTATTTTCCAATCTGCTGCTCATCTGCCCCTATGATAAGGATTTCAAAACAGAACCACAGAGGCACCTGGCTGTAGAGTCTATGACTCTTGAGCTCTGGGTTGTGTGGTCCAGTCCTGAGGCAGGGTAGAGTTTACTTAAAAAAAAAAAAAATTGTAAGTGGAACTAGAAATATACATGTTAGTTTGTTCACATAATAACATTTATTTTCCTACAGGCATTCATTGATTATGTTTAAACTTACTATTACCCTTGAAGATAATCATTTCTCACTAGTGTCTCTATAATAAAGAATTAGAAGTAAGTAGCAATGTAACACTTGACTACATATTAATTACATTAAGTGAAAGATGGCAGAAATTAAATAATAGAAAATTAAACTACATAAAATACAGAAGACCTATAAATATCCTAAAATACCCTATTATTGGTGCAAAATAATTTTTCTTTCAAAAGAACAGGTATATATAAGGCTGTGTCCTAGGCATTCACTGTTAAATTTCAGGTTTTTTTCTTCTCTATGTATTTTTAGTAAAAAAGCTATAGCTTTGAAATAATACATTATTTTTATGTAATTTGAAAGAAAATGCTTCGCTATATTTTGATAGTTAATTTCAAATAGCATAGATTCTTCAATTCTAGCTACTATTGAAGTTTATGAACTAAGGGGATATTAATCAGATGAGCCCCCAAGAGTATGATTTTATAAATAACTACTATAGAATAGATAATTCAACAGCAGAAGGCAGCTAAAGTATAGTGAGATAATAGAGAGATTTTGAATTTAAATTGCTCTCTACATTTCTCATTATTTTTGAGTCTTAATTTTAGTTTGTTTAACAGAAATGCAAGGGCAGATAAAAATACAATAAAGAAGTCCTTTCAATAGAAAAGCATTTCCCTTATTCAGAGTTGAGAACTAGAAAGAACAACTTATTGTACTGTGGAATGAATTGTAGCTCAGAGAGGTAAAGTGACATGCTCCAGTTTATACATATTTTAATTGCTTTAGAAAGATTAAAAACAGTGTTGTCCCTTCTTTGTCCTATAGTAATTATAGTATTTATCAAGAAGATTCTTAAACTACAAAAGTGATATATATATATGATGATAGTATAGACCCCTCACTATTTATAAAATTTTAAAAAGCAGTGATTCTATAGAAATTTGTTTATATAAATTAAAATTCTAGCAATATGATTATATATGAATAAACTACTTTTTTAAAGGCTTTGATGGAATTAAAGTTTTTGTTTTATTATTTTTCATGGTAGATTATATTAATTTTTATAATACTTTCATATCTAAATCTCAAAAGAAATTTAGACTCTGCCAATCTAACCATATAGATGAACAGCAAAATATATGTGCGTCCTGCTGTCTCTAGTACAATAACTATTTCTCCATCCATCCTAGTAATTTATAGATCTTTAGTTTGAAAGAAATTGATTTGTATTTATCATTAGTTCATCACAAATACACAGTTCACATGGATAGTGTATATTTGCTAAGAGGTGACTGCTTGGTCTCCTACAGAAGAGTATTATATGGGCTGTAAGGTTCCTATAAGCTTTTCAAACCTGCCTTTCTTCTCACGAGTTTGGAGTGCTTTATCGATATTAGCTCATTAATCTTCACAGCATCCTCGCAAAGAAGACAACAGGTATTATCTCTGTTCTACACATGGAGCCACAAATAATGGAAAGGTCAACTTCCTTGTCTTGGGTTCCTGGTAAGGCAGCAGTGAAGCAGAGCTCATCTTTAGATGCAGAGAGTGCTTACACACACCCTGAGCTAAATCGCTCTGTTCTGAGCTTCCACAACTTTTTTGATAAGCATCATGAAGAGATTTTATTAAATACATACATATTCATCTTCAACAAACACATTGCAAGGCAATATAAAGGAGATTGGAAGGAAACCCACAGGTTTAAAGACTTTAAAAGTTTTATGAATTAAATGAATTATGCACTCTGTTTGGATCATGATTCAAAGTGTAAAAAAGTGAATTTATGAAATAATGGAAAATTTGAACATTTACTAAATATTTAATGATATTTAGTAATTATTGGTGGAGGTTTAGGCGTAGTAGTGTTATGTGACTATTAGAAGAGCCTTGTTTATGAGACAGATTCTTAAATACATAAGGAAGAATTGATACAATATCTCAAATTTGTTTCAAAGTCATATAGGATGAGACAGGACATGGTGTATTAAACACTATCATGTTTAATTGCGATTGATAATTGAAGCATGTGAGTTCACTATATTAAACTTTATATTTTTATGTTTAAATTTCTTATCATAAAAAGGGTTTTGTTTTTGTTTTGCTTTGTTTTTTGTTTTGTTTTTAAAGTTTTTAAAAAGTGGAAGACGACTCCCCCTGATGAAATTCTCGCTAAATAGGTTTTTGTGGAGCCCAAAAACCTTAATTTTTCACAAGACCTCAGGTGACTCTTATGATGAGAACATTCTTGGAAATACTAAGCCTGGTGACCCATTCTTTTTTTTCTTTTTCTTGAATTTTATTTTTTTTTTCAGTGTTGCAAAATTCATTGTTTATGCACCACATCCAGTGACCCATTCTTGAACTCCAAAGAGGCTAATATAAAAAGCCAAATATTTTAGCATCCATGATTTATAGACATATACTTTTTGTGTGTGTGGAACTTTGGGTAATACCCTATTATCAGTGCAAAATAATTTAAGTTTTCTTTCAAAAGAAAAACTAATTTATTGCTTTAAAAAGTAACAGCATTATATTAGTAAAAATCTACTTATGAATTGAGTGGGCTGTACAGATCTATCAGTAGATTTACTGAAAAATCAAAGGAGCAAAGTTCATCTTTTGCTAAGAATTTTTCTACATCACATTAAGATAATGTTACTCTGCCATAAAATAACATCAAAGTATATCTTATTAGACAAGAATGCAAGCTATCACCAGGTCTTGAATAAAGTTTTAATGATTATTTATGGAAAATAAGTAATTTGAAAGTAAAGGTTGATCTTTGCCTTTTCAAAAAATCATGTAACTATGTGAATCTGACATCAATAATGAGAAATAAAATGTTTCTATGAAAAAAAAATGCTCATGAAAGTAAAATAGCAGCACTATCATATTTCTGATTGAATACAGTTTAACTTAGTTTCTCATGAACTCCTAGGCATTTAGCTGACATTAAAAGATTGCATTATGACTTAACTGATGCTCATTTGGTGGCAAAATTAGTCATAGAAGGAACAATTGGCAAAAGTTTATCTACAAATGATATAGCTTTTTCTTTTTCTGTTCTAACATTGTTAGAGAAAACTTCCAAGCAAAGAAAACCTTATCAAATTTTCTCAATAAATCTTATGAGATAATATTTTTACTGTAACTTTTTTACAGTATGTTTTTAACTTGGATATAGGTTTAAAATTTGTAGAAATACTATATCTATTAGCAAAATTCACTATTTAGTTAAAACTTTTCATTAATAAGAGGCTAATATAGATCAGTCAACATCAACATTGACTAGTCAGTTCAATTTAACTAGGAGCAATTGTATTACTTATGCTTGTAAAGTATTGTTCATAGGCTTTCTCGCACTTACGAAAACTATAATATGTATATTATTGTGTGTGTATATATGTTTTTCTTAACATTGTAGACATTTTTCTTCTAATAATGTATGTCTCTCTGTGAATGAATATTAATTATTGTTTGAGTTATTTAACCGTGCACCCACAGAACAACCTGGTTCTCTTCAAATGCATAGATGTTCATTTCCAAGATTTCTGACCTATTGGCCCAATTCTTAATTCCTACTTTGTATTTTTGAATTAGGGGGAACTCAACATCATGGGTCAGGTAGGCAGTAGAGTGGGGAAGGTTGAGAGAATGATTTCTGGATTTCTAAAGCCATCAGTATGAAAAATTGTTGCAGCAAAACTCAAATGAGTTTTTAAAAATTAGATTCATACTATTAAGTTTGTCTTTAAAAAACATATTTCTACCCACTCATGACTATTTAAAATCTACATATCTACTATTTATGTTGACAAGAAAAATTTCTGAATGTATAAGGGTTCTCTTACTCAAATTTGCAAAGCTCTATTGGTTTCTCACAAAGTATCTGAGGTAACTCTGAAGTAAGTGAACTAGAAGATTCATAAATCTAGTGTGGACATAATATCTGCAAGAAAAGTTGTGGCTGTGGTTCCTGGGTGGCTCCGTGGGTTAAACCTCTGCCTTTGGCTCGGGTCATGATCGCTGGGTTCTGGGATCTCGTCCTGCATTGGGCTCTCTGCTCAGCAGGGAGCCTGCTTCCTCCTTTCTCTCTCTCTCTCTCTCTCTCTCTCTCTCTCTGCCTCTCTGCCTACTTGTGATCTCTCTCTGTCATATAAATAAAATCTTAAAAAAAAAAAGTTGTAGATGATTAGAGTGTTTGCACCATTTTTCCCCCTATTTCTTTTTCAGATATAGTAAAGCAAATTGCAAAATTTGCTTTTATTTTAATCTGCCCAGGATGCCATAACAAAATACCATAGACCAGGTAACTTAAACTATAGAAATCTGTTTTCTCCCAGCTCAGAAGGCCAGAAGTCAGAGATCAGGAAGCCAGTACAGTTGTGTGTTCTGGTGACCAAATTCTTCTTAGCTTGCAGACTGCTGCCTTCTCACCATGACCACTCATGACAGAAACAGAGAGCAATCTCTCTTCCTCCTCAAAAAGGCCATGAAACTAGGAGCCCATTTAAAGTTATTTTCTAAAAGCCCCATCTCTAAATATGTCACATTGAGGATTATTTCAACATATCAATTTTGTGGGGACAGAATTCAGTATACAGCAGCTTCCTATCCTTTATGTTAATGTTAAATTTGAACCTAATTATCTGTCTTCCTGTGATCATGTAGTATAACTCTTTACATAGTTGATGGGATAGGTTTTCCAGACGAGAAGTGAGAAAACTCTGGTTGCAAATCCCAGCTCCACTACTTAATTGTTGTGGAACTTTAAACAAGTTAAATTCCCTAGGTTCAATCTTCTCTTCTGTAACTTGAGAATAATAATGTGTAGAGGTAGATCAATTATCATTTTATAGATACATAGATACATTTTGTAGGTATAAATTTAATTAGTTATTACAGATAATGCGTTTAGTACAGGACCCAGTACCTTGTGTATATCTGAATGTTTTTCAATGTAGTGTAATGGGCATTATGTCAATTTCAGATACAACATAATGATTTATTGTATAAATGATTTACTGTATATATTGTGAATGCACTCTAATAATTCTAGTTAACATTTATCACTGTAGTTACAAATTACTTTTCGTGTGACAAGTTTTAAGATCTATTCTCTTAGCAATTTTCAAATGTGCAATACAATACTATTAACTACAAGCATCATGCCATATGTTACTACCCTATGGATTATTTATTTTATAACTGGAAATGTGTACCTTCCGATGTTTTCACCTGTGTCAGCCACTGGCCCCACCCCAGCCTCTGGCAGCCACCAGTCTGTTCTCTGTATCTGTGAGTTCAGTGTCTTGGTTTTATGTTTAGATTCCACATTTAAGTGAGAGCTTAAGTGTCTTTGTGTGACTTAGTTCACTTAACATAATGTCCTCAAGTTCCATCCATGTTGTCACGTAGGGCAAGTATTCATTCTTTTTTATAACTAAATAATATTTCACTGTGTTTTATAGCTAAATATTCCTTTCCATTGTGTTTTATAACTAAATAATAATCCATTGTACTGTATACACATACACACACTCACATAAACACACATTTTATTTATCCATTCATCCATTGATGGACACTTAGGTTGCTTTCTTCAACATTTTGGTTATTGTAAGTTATGTTGCAATGAATATGAGGTTGCATATATTTTTTAATGTTTTCATTTTCTTCAAATATATGCAGAAGTGAAATTGCTAGATCATATAGTAGTTTCTAATTTTAGTTTTTTGAGGAAGCTCCAAACTATTATACATAGTGGTTGCACCAATTTGCATTACCACCAACAGAGCACAAGGGTTCCTTTTTCTCCACATCCTTACCAATACTTGCTTTTTCTTGTATTTAAAAATAGTCATTCTTTTTTTTTAAATTTTTTATTTTTTATTAACATATAATGTATTATTAGTCCCAGGGGTACAGGTCTGTGATTTGCCAGGTTTATACACTTCACAACACTCACCATAGCACAAACTTTCCCAGTGTTCATAACCCAAACACCCTCTCCCCTGTCACCACCCTCAAACCCCAGCAACCCTCAGTTTGTTTTGTGAGATTAAGAGTCTGTAATGTTTAGTCTCCCCCCCGATCCCAACTTGTTTCATTTTTTTCCTTCAAGACAATAATAATCATTCTAACAGATTTAGGCTGATACCTGTTTCTGGTTTTGATTTGTGTTTCCCTGATGATTAGTGATATTGACTGAGGACCTTTTCATGTACCACTTGGTCATGCATATATCTTCTTTGAAAAATGTCTATTCAGATTTTCTGCCCATTTTCTTTTTCTCTTTTTTCCTCTGCCCATTTTTCTAATTGTATTGATTTTTTTTGTATTGAGTTATATGAGTTCTTTGTATATGTTAGATATTAACCACTTATTATATATATGACTTGCAATTTTTTTCCCCATCTAGATTGGCTATTGTTTTGTTGATGGTTTCATTTGTGTCCATTTGGTTGATGCTTTCATTTCCTTTGCATTTCATTTTGTTGATTGTTTCCTTTTAGTTTGTTGTAGTACCACTTCTTTATTTGTGCTTTTGTTGTCTTTGCTTTTGTTATAAAAAATGAAAAAAACTCATCACCAAGACCAATGTCAAGGATCTTACTGCCCATGTTTTTTTTAGGAGCTTTATGAAATGAGGTCTTAAGATCAAGTCTGTAATTCATTTTGATTTAGTTTTGGTGTATGGTGTAAGATAGTGTTGGATTTTATTTTTTTGAATGTAGCTGTCCAGTTTTCCCAGGACCATTTATTGAAGAGACTCTTTTCCTATTGTATATTCTTGATTCTTTCGTCATGCATTAATTGACCATATATGCCTGGATATATTCCCAGGCTCTGTTCTATTGATCCATGGGTCTCTTTTATGTCAATACCATACTATTTTGATTATCATATCTTTGTAATAGACTTTGAAACCAGGAAGTTCAATACTCCCAGCTTTGTTCTTCTTTCTCAAGATTGTTTTGACCATCTAGTGTCTATTGTGGTTCCATACAAATTTTAGGACTCTTTGTTATATTTCAATGAAAAATACCATTGGTAATTTAATAGGGATTACATTTAATCTGTAGATTGCTTTTAGTATTATGGACATTTTGACAATATTCTTTCAATCTAAGTGTACAGAATATGTTTCCATTTATCTGTGTCATCTTTAATTTCTTTCATCAGTGTCCTATAGTTTTCAATGTACAGGTTTTTCACATTCTGAGTTAAATTTATTCTTAGGTATTTTATTTTTCTTATGTAGTTATAAATTGATTTCTCTAACGGTGTGTCAGTTTGTTGAAATGCAACAAATATTTATATATTGCTTTGTATCTTGCAACTTTTCTGAAATTGTGTATTAGTTCTAAGCTTTGTTTTTTTGTTTGATAGAGTTTTAGCATTTTCTACATATGTCATCTTCAAAAAGTGACAGTTTTCTTTCTTTCCAATTTGGATGCTTTTTATTTCTTGCTAATTGCTCTGAGAAAGACAACCAAAACTATGTTTTTAAAAAAGTGGCAAGAGTGGGAATTATTGTTATGTTCCCAATCTTAGAGAAAAAACTCTGGAAAAGACAAAACAACTACAACAACAAAAAACCTCTGAGCTTTTGACCACTGATGCTAGCTATGGGGATATCATATATGTCCTTTATTATGTTGCCCTCTATACACACTTTATCGAAAGGTTTTACTATGAATGATGCTGAATATTGTCCAATGTTTTTTTCTGCATTTATTAAGATCCTATGATTTTTATTATTCATTTTGCTTATGTGGTATATCACACTCATCTTTAGACATTGAACCATCCCAGCATCCCTGGAATAAACCTGATTGAACATGGTGTATAGTGTTTTACTGTATTATTGGTGTTTACTGGTGTTTTGATGTATCATTGAATTTGGATTGCTAATATTTTTTGAGGGTTTTTCATCTCTGTTCATTAGTGATACTGGCCTGTAGTTTTCTTCTCTGCTGGTGTGCTTGCCTGGTTTTGATATCAAGGTAATGTTGGCCTCATAAACTGAGAAATTTAGAAATTTTCCCTCTTTTTCCTTTTGTTAGAAGAGTTGAGAAGAATTGTATTAATTATTCTTTAAGTGTTGGTGGAATTCGTCAACAAATTAATTTATTCTCGTCCTGGACTTTTATTTGTTGGGAGAATTTTGATTACTGATTCAATCATGTTACTAGCAATTAGTCTATTCAGATTTTCTATTTTTTCATGTTTCCGTGTTGGTAGGTTGTATGTTTCTTGGAATTTATCCATTTCTACTATATTGCCCACTTTTTTGGTTTATAATTGTTCCTAATAGTCTGTTATAATCCTTTGTATTTATGTGGTATTGATCGTAACCTCTTTTTTATTTCAGATTTTTATTTATTTAAAACTTCTTTGCTTTTATCTTGGGGAATCTAGTTAAGGTTTGTAAATTTTGTTAAAAAAAATACTCCTAGTTTAATGGATAATGTTTATTATCTTTTTAGTCTCTATTTTATTTGTTTTCACTCTAACCTTTATTCCCTTCCTTCTACTGATTTTGGGCTTCACTTCTTCTCTTTCCTTGGGAGATAAAGGTAGTTGTTAGAAATTTTTCTTGTTTCTCTAGATGAGCATATATTACTATGAACTTCCCTCTTAAAATTACTTTTGGTACATCCCATAAGGTTTGTTTTGTGGTATCTCCATTTCTCTTTCTTTCGTGATTTTTTAAATTTCTCTCTTGATTTTATTCTTTTAACCTGTTGTCCAGAAACATATTGTTTAATCTTCACATGCTTGAAAATTTTCCAACTTTCTTCCTGTAAATTGATGTTTTATTTCATTTCATTGTGTGTGAAAGATGTCTGATGTGACTTCAATTTTATAGTCTTGTTTTGTGACATAATATATGATGTACGATGGAGAATATTCATGATACACATTAGAGGAATATATATTCTGTTGCTTTTGAATAAGGTATTCTATATGTATCCAATAAGTCCATCTGATCTATTGTACCATTTAAGGCCAGTGATTCCTTAAAGATTTTTTTTTTTTTGATAATTTATCCATTAGTAAAAGTGGGGTATTACAGTCCCTTATTATTTTATTGCTGTTTATTTATCTTTTTAGGTCTGTTAATATTTGCTTTATTATATTTAGGTGCTCCTATGTTGGGTGCATAATTATTTACAAATGTTATATCTTCTTATCGAATTGACACTGTTATCATTATAAAATGAATTTGTCTCTTATTACAGTATTTGTTTTATAATGTATTTTGTCTGGTTAAAAGTATAGTTACTCTAACTTTCTTCTGGTTTCTATTTGCGTGGAATATGTTTTTCCATCCCTTCACTTTCAGACCATGTGTCCTTACATCTGAAGTGAGTTTCTTATAGGGAACATATAGATGGGTTTTATTTTTTACCCATTCAGCCTATCTTTGTCTTTTCATTGGAGAATTTAGTTTATTTACATTTAATAACTTTTGTAACTTTTGATAGGTATGTACTTATTTCCGTTGGGTTCATCATTTCTTAGATGTTTTTATAAAGTCTTTTTTCTTTTCTTGTTCTCTTCCTTCATAGTTTGATGACCTTCTTTAGTGGTATGTTTAGATTCCTTTCTTTTTATATTTTTTGTATCTGCTATAGGTTGTTGCTTTGTGATTACCATGAGGCTTTCAGTAAATAGCTTATGTTTATAACAGTCTCTTTTAAATTAATAATAACTTAAGTTCAAATGCATTCTAAGACTCTACACTTATGTTCCCCCACAAAAGTTTTATATCTTGATATCATAATTTGTATGTTCTGTATCCATTATCAAATAATTATATTATCTTTCTACACATGATTTTTACTCACCATACTAATTCTCTTAGTGATTAACCCACCACCTTTACATTAGGTTATTCTGAATTTTACTGTATGTTTATTTTTACCCATAAGATTTTTACTCTCCTATGTTTTCCTAGTATGGCTTAGTGCCCTTTCATCAGTTTAAATTCCTTTAATGTTTCTTGTAAGGCTAGTCTTGTGGTGATAAATTTCTTTAGTTTTTGCCTTTGTGGAAAACTCTTTATCTCTCCTTCAATTCTTTTCTTTCCTCTTCTCCTTTTGTTTTGTTTTGCTTTTGTTTGTTTTAAGAGAGGGAAGGGGAAGAGGAGCAGGAGAAGGAGAGAATATTCAGCAGGCTCCATGCCCAGGCAGAGCCTGATCTCACACCCCTGAGATAATGACCTTAGCTGAAAGCAAGTGTTGCATGTCTAAGGGACAAAGTTACCCAGGCGCTCTTTCCTTCAGAGTATTATTTGTTGGCATTTTCCCCCAGAACTTTGAATATCTCATCCACTCCCATCTGGCATGTGAAGTTTCTGCTGAAAAATCTGCTGATAGTGTTTGGGGGGGATTCCCTTGTATATGACAATTTGTTTCTTTTGCTACTTTTAATATTCTTCCCTTGTCTTTAACTTTTTTTTTTTTTAAACTTTTGACAGTTTATAATATATATTGGTGTGGGTCTGTTTGGTTTCATCTTATTTGGATTTGGATATCTGTTCCTTCTCCATATTAAGGAAATTACCAGCTGTTATCTCTTCAGATATGTTTTCTGCCTCTTTTTCTTTTCTCCACCTGTAGTGCAAATTTTGGTCTGCTTGATGTCCCATCAGTCCCTTAAGCTAAATGCACTTTCATTCTTTTTTTCTGTTTTGCTGCTCTTGTTGGATGAGTTTTACTATCTTGTATTTATGTTCACTGATCCTTTCTTCTGCTTCATCTAGTCTGCCTGTTATCAAGCAATTCTAATGTATTTTTAATTTCAGTTACTGTATTCTTTATATTTGTGACTTTTATTTTATCCTTTTATTTTCTATCTCTAAAGTTCTTATTTTGTGTATCCATTCTTGTCACAACCTTTGTAAGCATCTTTTTCTTTATATTGAACTCTTTATCAGAAAAATTACTCATCTCTGTTTCATTAAGGATTTATGGTGGGGTGAGTTCTCTTGTTTTCTTTTTCTTTTGGAATATATTCCCCTCCCCCTTTTTTGTTGTTTGTTTTGCTTGGCTGTCTATGTTGGTTTCTGTGGATTAGATGTAATAGTTACCTGTCTCCTGTCTTGATGGAGTGACCACATATGGATGAGTCTTATTATTTAACTCTGTCCTTATTCTTCATTGCATTTCAAATCTTTGTGATTGTCTCAGAAACCTACTTTATTCTTAGTGGTTCCTAGTAGAGGATGTGACAAGGCCTATCAGTATCCCAAAGGGGAGGATCTCATTTAGCACCTTAGTTTCAGGCTGATTGGAAGCCAGACCTCAGGCAGCAGTTATTAAATTATGCAGATATATACATTCCTTTATACTAGTTCTACTGGGCACCAGAGTCAGGTAATCCAGAGATATTCCATGCTCAAGAGCCATTAAAAATAAAGATGCAAGGTAAGGGTACACACTCTTTTCTGGGAAATACTGGTGAATTATGGTGAAGCAGAGGGAGAGTGAAAAGTTGATTCCACTGGTCTCCATACCCTGAAAACTCTTCAGTAGGCCTCTAGATGTGTGCCAAACCAGAAGCCTGCCCCTCATAATTAAGCTCCAGGGCAAGCAAATAGGCTTTTTTTCCACAGAAAAAAAAAAAAAAAAACTTGTGGTGTGTTTTAGTCATCTGTACTTTGCATTGAAGGTGGTAGCTGACAAAGAACTCTCTACAGTTTTTATGGTCATGTAGGACCCTAGAAACCAAGCCCCACTGGCCAGGCAGTAAAACCAGCCATGCAATAAAGGGACATCCCCTTACTGGCAGCAACAACAATGTAGACTCCAGATGTAAAAATCTGTATACCAGATGTGTTTACAAGCTTTCTTCTGGGAAATACTGGATCTCTGGAGCACAACAGAGGAAAATTACAAAAATAGCACCAGCCCTCTGAGAACTCTGGAGAGGATTACAATTAGCCCTTGGATGTGTGCTAATTAGAAGCCTGCCCCTCATGCAGCAGCTATGAAGACAAGCTAATAGGCCTCTTTACAGGGAGATTGGGTACCTCATTCTGTTGCCTCTTTGCTTTGTCTTGGGGGTGATAGCCAGTTAACTTTCTCTCCATTGGTTACAGTCCTACACGGCTTGCAAGTATAAACCCTGCTGGTCATCAGAGGCAGGCAATCTAGAGAAGTTCTGTGGGTGGCAGCCACAAAAATTGGGGTACCAGATGTGAATGTTAGCTCCTTTCCACAAGATACCAGCAAGCTGGAGCAAGACAGAGGGAGAGCACCGAGATGGTGCCAGCCAGCCTCCATCCCTATAGAGTATTTCAGTAACCCCCTAGATGTGTATTAAATGCCTGCTATTCAGTCAGAAGCTTCAAGATAAGCAGATAAGCTTCTTTCATTGAAAGACTTTGTGTGTTTAGTTAGCTGCCTTTGTGTTGGACCCTGGGTGGGTGAGTCTGTATGCACAAGTCCTTTAAGACCTGTTTCTCAGTTCACTATAGCCTGTGTATCTCATGATATAAACCCCACTGGCTTTGAAAACTGGTGGTTTTGGAGGCTCATATCTCAGATGCAGGTCTTAATAGTTGGGATGCCCAATGTTAGTTTCAAACTCTTTGCTCCTCAGGAAGAAGCTTGTATTTGTGAGCTTCCCCTTGATTGTGGGTTGCTGTGCCACAGTGGGGTTTATGACACAATCGTGTCTCAAGATCTCCTACCCACTTTGAGGAATGTGTGTGTGTTTCCTCATTCACCTAAATAAATGAGAATTATTTAGCTAGTCTTAGGAATTTTTGTTTCAGAAGAAATTATTCCATACGTAGCTGTAGATCTGGAGTCTCCATGGGAGAGGATGAGTTCAGAAGCTCCTGTGCCACCATCTTGAAACGGAACCTTGAATACTTTACTAAAATGCTATATATACTGACCCCATTGTGTAAGTGAAAGTGAATTATACTTGGACACTCCTTCATTCTATGTATCTCTTTAAATGTGTCTTGTATCATTCATTGCTCTTATTGAGGATGAGGTTGTATTACTGGACAAGAAGAACAAAGTTTTTATTGTCATGGAGTCTTTTGTGAGAAATAAAACACACAGTAAACATAAAAGGCCATTACCTGGTAGAGAGCTTTGCAAAAAGTTATATAAAATGATGGGAAAGAGTGACTATTTTAGTTTGGGTGGTTAAAGGGCATCTCTCTAACTTATGAGTACTGGGAATGAACTGATTTTGCTAGTGCTAGGTACACCATTTATAGTAAGGAGAGAAATAAATGAATGTGAATTCAAATAATGAAAGATGAGAATCATTCAAAGTCAGGCTGGAACAAGTTGGGAACAGCAGAATGGGTAAGTTAGCAGAGGGAGTCTAGGTACAGGCCAATAGGGCTTCATGAGATAGGGAAGCATAAGGATTATCTTCTATGTGGGATGTTAAGAATATTAATCATTTTATACAAGGGAATGATATCACCAGAAATATGTTCAAGAAAAATACTCTGGCTTTTATGAGAATGGATTATAGCTAACAATGGAAGCAGAACATGCAGATGAGAGGCTACTGCAGTGTCTGTAACATTGATGCATATCAGACAGTGGCCTCTTCCCATCTATTCTAGCTAGGTCTCATCAGTGCTATAATTCTGAGGAACAATGAATATGTCTTTTGAAGATTAAATGATCTAAATCACTTTGTGTTATTATGGTTGTCAATAGATGGGTCCTGGCATAGAGCATGCATTTGCACAGAGCTGGTATTCAAATGTATCTATTGCCAGACTACCCAATAAACCTCTTGCTGTTGACAGTTGGAAATATTGTCATTTCTTCCTCTTTCTTCTTCATATGGTCATAGAAGAAAAAAATATATATATGTAAATATATATATGTATATATATATATACACATATATATATATATTAAATAAATATACCTCAAAGTCAGGACTTCAAGTTTTAATTTCAATCTAGTTGTAAAATAATGTGAATTTACCTAATAAAAAACTATACTTGAAATATAGCATAGTCATTGGTCAGACTGAGACCATGAATCACATTAACTTCAAAGTTAATTTGTGGCATGGGTGGGGTTTATGGTACAGAGTACTATGTGGTATACAGTACCATATTACTGGTATGGTACAGAAGATATGGTAGGCATCTAGTATAATGTGGAAAAAATAATGATCCAAACTTTAAAAAATTCACTTAGGTTTCATTATAGACAAACATTCGCTTTGTATCTGGTGGTGCTGATGTTGGAGAAAATTGCAGGTAGGTGAACTTTAATTATATGTATTTATTTTTATAAGTTAATAGAGGAGGAGCAAAGATAGTCCTAAGAGATTTAAGGAGCATTAATATGCTTATAGTTGTTAATATTACTCGATTCTCTGCTGTATTAAAAGAAAAAAAATAAACCCTCACAAACAAATGAAAGCATTAAGAACCTCAACCAGTTATGTAACTTTTTTTTGAAAGCTTTTTCTAGGGGCACCTGGGTGGCTCAGTTGTTAAACATCTGCCTTTGGGCTCAGGTCATGATCCTAGGACCTTGGGATCAAGCCCACATAGGACTTCCTGCTTGGTGGAGAGCCTGCTTCTCCCACTAGATTGTGTTCCTCTCTCACTGTCTTTCTCTCTGTCAAATAAATTGAAAAAAAAAAAGAAAATTTTTTCTACATTAAAAACAAAACCAGGAAACATTGGCTTTCATTTTTTTTTTTCAAGATTTTATTTATTTATTTGACAGAGACACAGAGAGAGAGGGAATACAAGCAGGGGGAGTGGAAGAGGGAGAAGCAGGCTTCCCGCTGAGCAGGGAGCCCAATATGGGGCTTGATCCCAGGATGCTGGGATCATGATCTGAGCCGAAGGCAGAGGCTTAACCCACTGAGCCACCCAGGTGCCCCACCTTCCATTTTTTCTATGGCATATAACAAACAGGGCTCTGTTTTCCTTCTAATATATTTAGTTGTCTGAGGTTAGTAGTACATTTCCTTTCTGAAAAGTTATAAATGACCTTCTACATGCTGGGGGAATAAAAGAGTTTTCAGTCCTTATTTTATGGAACCTCTACTGTATCTAACCTAATGTTTATTCCTTCCTTGTTTCTTTCCTTATTGCCTCTTTCAGTACATATTCTTCAGTTTTTGTTTGTTTATATTTGATTTTCTGTATTTCCTTGGTTAATTTTTGGGCTCCCTTTTTTATCCCCTACCCACCCCCAGGTTTGGTAGTTAACCCTCACCTAATTCAAAACAGCTAATTTGACTCTATATTCTATTCCTAGTCATCTGGTTCATGAAGATCTGTCTGCTGAGCTTTCAAATAATCAAATCTCCAGTATCTCTTCAAACACAATAGAGTATAAAATATGAATGAATAAAATAACAATTTTGTTTCAAGTTTAAGTTTTTAAAATATTCATTTTGGGGGCACCTGGATAGCTCAGTTGGTTGAGCATTTGCCTTTGGCACATGTCATGATCTCAGGGTCCTGGGATCGAGCTCCGTGTCAGGCTGCCTGCTCAGCCTCTTCCTTTGTGCTCTCTCTTGCTCTCTCTCATTCTCTCAAATAAATAAATAAATAAAATCTTTTAAAAATTAGGTATTTATTTTGAACTCAATGGCAAAATGCAAACTATAAGAATTACTAACATCAAGAACATTATTTTAGTTTTCACTTTATTTTTCTAAGAGATAGGACCATATGTTAAATTTGGTATATACTTCACTCTTAACATGGTAAAAATTAAAATTGAATTACTTTTATGATAGGAGGGTGTTAGGAAAAATATGTTCTCTTAAAAGTAAACCTCTCATCTTAATAAATTACTACTGTCTGGGACCTTAATAATGTTAAATCATGGCCTACCTTCTTGTATCTCAGAAGGAATAATTTACTTTGAATGAACAAAAATTTACTTTCAAAGTAAAATTTCATCTTTGTGACTATAACTCTGCATTATATCAACTAGTAAAAAAGTATTATCAACGGTATTCTCCTTGGAAAACCCTGAATACATGTTTAAAAGATAATATATGTATGTATATATATACATACATACACAACCACACATATACACACACACATATATATGATAAAGAATATAAGAAAAAGTCCTTAAAAGAAGGCAAGAAATGGAAAATTTGATGATTTATGTTTGTGTCTTCAGATGGCCATCATTCTAATTCAGAACTAGATGAACCATTCAGAAAATCTGAGTGGATTTCATTTCATTTTAACTATTACTCAATTTATTTGCTGTCTTCAGACATTATTGGATACCTATTACATACCATAATCAACATTAAATAATGAAACAAAAAGACCCATGTCCAGCACTGGAAATGCTAACTGTTAACACAGAGACTGAAAACTGGCAGTCTCAACATTTCACCTGCTGTTATGTATGTTCAGTCTGCTTAGGTCACCACAATCCCCACCACTCTTTTTTGTTTCTCATCCATACCTAGGCCATGTACCCTTGTGTTTTCAATCTCTAATCATGTCTGTTCAGTCCTGTAGCTGTGTTAAGAAACACAACCTGCAGGAAAAATGAGAAGAGAGAAAGAAACTGTCATAGAATAACTATGAGACCAAATACTAATATGAAAGAATATGGTGAACTTGTATTTGATTAAATAGGCTTCCTTATTCGATGACCTATCTAGTGGGTAACCCAAGAAAGAAGACATGGGCTTTTCAATTGGTTCGTTTGAAATGATAAATGTGAATGACATCATCTAGGTAGTGGCATATTGGCTTTTTGCTTGTATTTTTTCCCCCTAAACCACAAATCCTTTGTTTTAAATAATATACAGAAAAAGAATGTGTAATGCTGATACAAGGGGAGTTACTATGATTGAAGTGTATGAGAAAGTATGTGGACTCTGTTTAAAGTCTGGAAACCACAGGGAGAGAAAAGGGTCAAGGATGGAACTCTAAAGGATACCTACATATGCGTGTCAAAACTAAAGAACCATCAGGGAAAAGTCTGAAAGTGAATGGTCAGTGTAATAGAAAGAAAGCCAGAAATCAGCATAGGAGGAAGTTTTGAAAAGGTGTTTGATATGGCAAGGATAAATTAAAAATTTCTTCACATTTAGCTACTTCTTTACGTAAGATTATGTGGAGAGAATTTAGATAGTAATGTTTCCAGGACTAAAATGAATTGAGAATTATGTTAGAATATAAAAGAATGTAATAGGTAGCAGCTTGGAGGAAAAGTAGAGTAGAAGCTTTTTTTGTTGCTCTAGCACATTGAAGAAAAGGGAAATACCTGGAGAATTAAAGCAACAGGAGAATAACAATGGGCATAGCAAGATCCTGGATTAGGTGAGAGGTTCTTGCATAAAAAAAAGCAAAATAAGGGATTTATACCTAGAAAGGGAAGATATCCATACATTTATAAAATAAGGGAATGATGAATTGTTTGAAGATTGAAGGAGTTTACATAAGATAGCTTTTATTTTCTCTGTGACATAGAAGATACAGAAAATGTTTGTTGGAATGAAGTATAGATGGATAGAAAAATTGAAAAGGATAAAGAACAGATGAGAAAAGCCCCAAAACAAATTAGCCAGGAGGAAGTTAAATAAACAAAATTGCTTTACTGTGCTCAGGGTCCAGTTACTGTTATAAACCATAGAATTGTTCTGGTGTCCGCTTGAACCATCAGCATCATTGTTCCTGATTTATTTTTCTCATTGGTGAAGTAGTAATAACTTTTCTGATTTTAAAATCAGAGAGCATTTGCCCTAAAATAGTTCATGTGCATTGGGGTGACTTATCAAGAGAGAAGTTATAATTTGAATGGGATCAAAATCAGTCTGTAATTAAATGTTTCAGGATCTGTTTTAGAATATTTTCATCAGTGGTTCAGATTTGGAATCCACAACTAAATAGGATAAATCCAAAATGTAGTCATAACTTGGCTCAGATTTGTGATAACTTTAGATCAATTTCATTTGACTGGCAGGATAGATCCACCTTGATAAAAATACTGTACTAAGATTTGGATTTATATATATATAAAGCCCTTTATCTGATATGAATTTTATGGTCAATAGCTTCTAAATGTCTAGCTGTTACACAATCCAGGATTGTCACTTTTAAAGATACTGAGCTTCAAAATAAAGTAAATGGAATACATCTTTCCACTTAGGATGCTAACCATTCTGGCATTATTATTCAAAGTCCTGAAAATACCTTTTTAAAGATATTGTAGCAAATTATAATTATACTTTGAAAGATTAAAACTAGTATACATATTACAATTACTCTTCAGTTACAAATGTGAGCTCACCTTCAAATACAGTGATGCTACCACAGGTCTATTATTGGATCTTTGCTGATAGTGTATGTACTTTAAATTATTTTCCAGATCCATATATGTTGCTTTTAGCTGTTTCAGTCTCTTGCCTACTTCTGATATGAATCCATAGCACACATTTGCGAAAGACCTACATTATGAGTAGCATCCATTATCATGAGGGGGACTCCTTTTTTAATTCAAAGCTTACTGGCACTTACATGGATCTATGACCTTACCCTCATTAGAACAGTCTTTAACCAGCTGAGCATATAGCTTTAGGGTACAATTATTAATATCTTTCTTACAGAAAATTCCTTAATGCCCATTTTAGATGATCTCATTTCATAAGGTTATTTTAATGGCTTTTCTGATTTACTCCTTTTATGGTCATGTGATCAGAAGAGCTGAGATTATTGAACCTCAACCTTTAGCCTAGTCTCAAACCAGATACTGAGTCATAATCAAGGGAGCAATTCAATCTTATCCTCAGCCATTTACTAGATCAGCCTTTGCCCCAAATCATACTTGAGTTTTCTGCCAGGCATCAGTCTCATAGAGATGCCTAATCACCCTGAACTTCACTCCTCTCAGAGGCTTAATTACTGGCCTGACCATATGCCCGTTTCCATCATTACTAGTGAACCAAAGGAAAATGGAATATTAAATAACCAAAAATAAGGTTTTGCCAAAATTTTAGGCCAGAGTTCTGAAGGTACAGGCTGACAGGTATTATTGATAGAAATAAAGATGAGTATAAGTAAAATAAGAATAATAGTAGGAACAGAAGATCATAGGTATGGAAGACACTACTCCAATTAAGAGCTTGCTACATTATAATAATGGAGTGTGCCAAGGAATTAATAATGAGTGTGTCCCAAAAGAATGAGTAATGGCCCACACCCAAATTACCACATGATCTTGAGTTGTTCTTGAATACCCTTGTATTGTCTAAAGACACACATACCTAAATTTGTTTTCCCAGTTTTATTGAGATGACACACAGCACTGAATAGGTTTAAAGTGTATAGCATAAAGATTGGACTTACATATATTACATAGCAAGAAAATAAATAATCCAATGACTATAATTAAGTTTGTTCAACATTCATCATCTCATCTAGATACCAAAACAAAACAAAACAAAACAAAAAAAGAAAAAAAATGTTTCTTTTCTTGTGACAAGACCTTTTAGCATTTACTCTCTTAATGCTCTCAAATAGCCCATGGGGCAGTGTTAACTATAGTCACCATGTTTTAGATTATATCCCTAGTACTTATTTACCATATAATTAGAAGTCCATACTTTTTGACCAACTTCATCTAATTTCCCTCCCCCAATCTCCAGTAACCACACATTTAGTATCTTTTTCTATTTGTTTTCTTTGGGTTTTATCATTGTTTTTTGTTTTTGTGTTTAGCTTCCACATATAAGTGAAATAATACATTAGTTGTCTTTCTCTGACTTATTTCACTAAGCACAGTGCCTTCAAGTTCCACCAAGTTCCACTGTTACAAGTGGCAGGATTTCCTTTTTTTTTCTTTTCTTTAAATGTTTTATTTATTTATTTGACAGAGACACAGCAAGAGAGGGAACACAAGCAGGGGAAGTAGAAGACGGAGAAGCAGGCTTCCCAACCAGCAGGAAGCCCGGGGCGGAGCTCGATCCCAGGACCATGGGATCATGACCCGAGCCGAAGGCAGATGCCTAACGACTGAGCCACCCAGATGCCCCAGGATTTCCTTTTTTTATGACTGAATATTATATTGTATATATGTATCCAATTTCTTTATTCACACATTCATCAAAGGATACTTTGGTTGTTTCTATGTCTTGGCTGTTGTAAATAATGCTTCTATAAACATAGGATGCAGATATATTTTTAAAATACTGCTTTTATTTTCTTTGAATATATTCCAAGAGTGGATTTACTGGATCATGTGGTAATTCTATTTTTAATTTTTTGAGGAGTCATCATACTGTTTTCTGTAGTGGTTGCACCAATTTACATTCCTACCAGCGGAGTATAAGAGTTCCTTTTTCTCCACATCCTTGCCACCATTTGTTATCTCTTGTCTTTGTGATGCTACCCATTCTAGCAGATACGAGGTGATAGGTTATTATGATTTTGATTTGCATTTTCCTGATTAGTGATGTTGAGCACCTTTTCATGAATCTGTTGACTATGCATATATCTTCTTTGGAAAAATGTCTATTCAGTTCCTTTGCCCTTTTTAATTGGATTATTTATTTTCTTCCTATTGAGTTGTATTCTCAGATACATATTGCAAATACTTTTTTCTCCCATTCTGTAGATGGTCTTTTTACCTTATTGGTTTCTTTTGTTGTATAGATGTCTTTAATTCAAATTAATTTTTGTAAGTAGTATAAAATAGGGGTCTGTTTTCATTCTTGGCTCCCTTTCAAATCTTAGTTGGCCTATATGATTTGATTTATTTCTGGGCTCTCAATTCTGTTCCAATGGTATATGAGTCTGTTTTTATGCTAGTACCATATTGTTTTGATTACTATAGCTTTATAATAAAGTTTGAAATCATGGAGTGTGATGGAGTGTTTCTCTAGCTGTTACACTTCTCAGGATTGCTTTGGCTATTTGGGATCTTTTCTGGTTCAGTACAAATTTTAAGATCGTTTTTCTACTTCTGAAAAAAAATGCTATTAGAATCTAGACTGGGATTGCATTGAATCTATAGAGAGGGCTATACATAGTATGGATGCTTTAACAATATTCTTTCTGGTGTATGTGCTGCTGATTCAAGCATAAATATATTCTTCTAATTAATTGACACAGATTGTCTTTCCATTTATTTGTGTCTTCAGTTTCTTCCATCAGTGTCTTATAGTTTTCAGTGTCCTGAGTTTCACCTCCTTGATTAAATTTATTCCTAAGTATTTTATTGTTTTTGATGCTGTTGTAAGTGGGATCATTTTCTATTTCAGATAATTGTTAGTGTATAGAAACACTACTGATTTTTGCATGTTAATTTTATATCCTGTAACTTCATGAATGTATTTATTATATCTAACAATTTTTCGGTGGAATCTTTAAGACTTTCTATATATAATACCGTGCCCTCTGCAAACAGTTATTTTTACTTCTTCCTTTCCAATTCTGACACCTTTTTAAAATTTTCCTCAACTGGTGCTCTAGCTGGATTTCCAGTACTATGTACACCAGCAGAGATAAGAGCACACTTATCTTAGTCATGGTCTCAGAGGAAAAGCTTTCAAACATTCACCATTGAGTATGAGTATATTTGAGGTATATATGACCTTTATTATGCTAAGATGCATTCTTTCTATACCTAATTTGTCAAGAGTTTTTAATCAAGAATTGATGTTAAATTTTGCCAAATATATTATCTGCGTCTATTACAGTGATCATATGATTTTTTTCTTTCATTCAATTAATGTGATGTATCACAGTGACTGATTTGTGTATGTTGAAGCAGTCTTGCATCCCAGAGATAAATCCCACTTAAATGTGGTGAATGATCCTTTTAGTGAACTGCTGGATTATTTACCAGTATTTTATCAAGAATTTTTACATCTATACTCATCCAGAATGTTGGCCTATAGTTTTATTTTAGTGCCCTTCTCTGGTTTTGGTATTATGATGATGTCTGACATTGTAAAATTGGAGTATTCCTTCTTCTTCTCTATTTTGGAAAATTTTAAGAATTAATAGTAGTTGTTCTTTAAACAGTTGGCAAAATTAATCAGGGAAGCCATCTGATCCTAGACTTTTCTTTGTTGAGAGATTTTTGATTACTGATTCAATCTTCTTTCTACTAAGTGGTCTGTTCAGATTTTCTATTTCTTTCTGAATCAGTCTTGATAAATTGTATGTTTTTAAGAATATATCTATTTCTTCTAGATTGTTCAGTTTTTTGGTGTGTAGTTGTTCATAGTAGCTTCTTTGGATTCTTTGTCATCCTCTTGTGTCAGTGGTGATGTCTCCTTTTTTATAGATAACTTTGTTGATTTGGGACTTCTCTGTTTTTTACTTCATTAGTCTAGCTAAAGGTTTGCTCATCTTTTTTATCTTTTCAAAGAATCGGCTTTTAATTTAATCTTTGTTATTGTTTTCCTCTTCTATGTTTCATTTATTTCTGCTCTTACCTTTATTATTTACTTTCATTTTGCTAACTTTGGGCTCAGGTTTTTTTTTTTTTTTTTTCTTTTTTTGTAGTTCCTTGAGAAATAAAGTTAGGTTGCTTGAAATTTTTCTTGTTTTTTTTTTGTTTTGTTTTTTTTTTAATGTAAGCATGTATCACTGTAAACTCCCATCTTAAAACAGCATTTACAGCATCCTATAAGTTTTGGTATGTTCTGTTCTCATTTTTGTCTCAGGATACTTTTTCATTTCCCTTTAGTTTCTTTTTTGATCCATTGGTTGTTCATGAGTTTGTTTAATTTTCACATAGCCATGAGCTTTTCCAGCTTTCCTCCTGTTATTTATTTCTAGTTTCAGACCATTGGGTCAGACAAGATACATAGTATGATTAAATCTTCTTAAATTTGCTAAAACTTGTTTGTGACCAGACATATGGTCTATCCTATAAGATATTCCATTTGAACTTCAGAAAAAAAACTGTATTCTGTTATTGCCAGATAGAATATTCTACATATGTCTATTAGGTCTATTTTGTCTAAATTGTTGTCCACATTCACAGTTTATTTAGTGATTCTGTCTCAATGATCCACCCATTGTTGAGAATGGGATATTAGAATCCCCAAATATTATTGTATTGCTATTTACTTCTCTTCCTAGCTCTGTTAGGTTTTGTTTTATATACTTAAGTGATCCAATGTTGGGTGTGTAAATATTTATAATTATTATATATTCTTGATTAACTGACTCCTTTATCATTACATAATGACCTTCTTTGTCTTGTTTTGCCATTTTTAAAGTCCATTTTTCTGAAATAAGTAGAGATATCACTGATTTTTTGTTGTTGTTGTTGTTGCTATTGTTACCATTTGTATGAAATATCTTTTCCTATCCCTTCACTCTCAGTATATGTGTAAATTCAAGGCTAAATTGAGCATTTTCTATGCAGCATATCATTGAATCTTGTCCTTTTTTTTTCATTCAGTCATTCTTTGTCTTTTAAATGGGGAATTTGATATTTTTACATAAAGTAATTATTGATAAGGGTTTACTATTGCCCTTTTGTTTATTCTTCTCTTTGGTAAATTTATTGTTCTTTTTTATTCTTTGTGTTTGTGTTTGCTTTATTGTCTTTTCACATCTATATGCTTTGACTTTTTTATCATGTTCTTCGTGTAATTACCATAAATTTTTCCATTGTGGCTACCATGAGGTTTATACAAAATATCTTAAAAATATAACATCTTACTTAAACTCATAAGAACTTAACTTCAATACCATCCCTAAACTTTCTTTTTGCTTCTTTTCCCCCTCACATTTTAGGTTGTTGATGTTACAGTTTACATATTTTTATATTGTACATCCAATAACAGATTGTTGTGGTTATGGGTATATTTTACTACATCTGGTTTTTTTTTAACTTTTTAAACTACAGTTGTGAATGAATCATGTACCACCTTTACCAGATCATAGAAGCAACTTTGACTTTATATTTACCATTAGCAGTGAGTTTTATACTACCTCTTATGTTTTCATAATGTTAATTAGTATCCTTTCATTCCATGAAAAAATCTCCCTCTGTGGGGCACCTTGGTGGCTCAGTGGTTTAAGCCTCTGCCTTCCGCTCAGGTCATGATCTCGGGGTCCTGAGATCAAGCCCCGTGTCGGCCTCTCTGCTCAGCTGTGGGCCTGCTTCCCCCCCTCTCTCTGCCTACTTGTGATTTCTCTCTCTGTCAAATAAATAAATTAAATCTTTAAAAAAATTCTTTGGTTTTGGCCTTTAACAATTCGATTATAATGTGCTTTGATGTAGCCCTATTTTAGTTTAATACATATGGGGTCTTTTGGGCCTCATGTCTCTGGATGCCCACTTCTCTTTCCTGGTTTGGGACTTTTCAGACATTATTGCTTTAAATATATCTTCTGTGTCTTTCTCTTTTTCTTCTTCTTCTGGATTTCCCACAATGCAGATATGGTTTCTTTTCATTGGGTTCCCTAACAGTCATAGGCTTTCTTCATTCATTTTTGTTTTTGTTTTTGTTTTGTTTCACTAATTTCATCTGTCCTGTCTTCTAGGTTGCTGATTATTTATTGTGCAAGGTAAAGTGTACTTTCAAAGCTATTAAATTATTCAGTTTAGTCATTTTATTTTTTTGCTCTAGAATTTTTTGATTTCCATTTCTTTATTAAACTTCACATTGTGTTCATGCATCGCTTTCCTAAATTCATTTAGTTGTCTCTGTGTCTTATATTTTAGTAAACTTCAAGATTATTTAGAATTCTAGAAAAGTTACATTTATACTATACCATAGTCTGTTGAATGTATAATAGTATTATGTCTTAATTTAAAATACTTTATTGCTAAAAAAAATGTTAACCATTACTGAGCAAACAAAAACAAAAAAACCCCACAACCTTTTGAAGAAAATTTATAGGAATTTCCTAGGTAAAAACTTGTATTTGTGGTGGGGAATGTATTCCTACTAAAGGAAACAGATTATTGCTGCTATCACCTGAAGTGGGAAATGACTGGCTATGTTAAAGGAAGTTAAAAAAATCCAGGATGGCTGTAAAACAGCTTCATGTCCAGATAATGACATACCCAAAAAAGAAAAAAGAAAAAAAAGTCAGTGGTTATAGGTCATGCTAGAGGGAATCAATTAAAGAGCAAAAATCAGAAAAATGACACAACATCTATTCTCTGTAAAACTATTAAGAATTGTTTAAATTATGGATCAGAATCCATAAATCTAAAAAATACTGATTGGGAAAAAAATTCCAGAAATCAAAAAAAATAGTGCAATATTCTACTTATAGAATAAAGAACACATGATTAAACAATTTTAGGTACATAAAGCAAAAGTAGAAAATTATTTTGAAAACCAATTTAAGAATATTCCCAGTATTTAGGATAATAGTAACCTATGAGGAAAGGCAGGATGTGAAATAAATACAGCACTTTTGGTAACATTCTAGTGCTTTATTTTGGTGTCAGTAAACAGTAGTTATTTTGATTTCTAAGTTTCTATGTTACTATTAGCTATTTTAATATGTCAAGTATTATCTTAAAATAGAATGGATTGGTGGTTGGGGAGGCAAATAATAGACTCTAAGAATACAATTGGGAGACCCATAGAGTTGGTCTCAACTGGGTGGAATAGGTGAGGGAGAGTATTGGTGCAGGATGGCTTTTAGGTTTCAGGTTCCATCAGTGGGGGAAAGAATGTTGCCTATTTCTGAGATGCAGTAAATTAAAGGACAGCTAAGAAAGACAAAATGTTTAATTTGGAATAGTTTGAATTTGAAATTCTAGAGAGCTCTCTTAGAGGAGATGTAAAACTAGCAGTGGGGCTTGGAAAATCTGCACTATAGAGACATCGTCTTCTTCATTTACTGACAACCAATCAATTGCCAGGTATTATTTTTTTTTTAAGATTTTATTTATTTATTTAACAGAGAGAAATCACAAGTAGATGGAGAGGCAGGCAGAGAGAGAGGAAGGGAAGCAGGCTCCCTGCTGAGCAGAGAGCCCGATGCGGGACTCAATCCCAGGACCCTAAGATCATGACCTGAGCCAAAGGCAGCGGCTTAACCCACTGAGCCACCCAGGCGCCCAATTGCCAGGTATTATTGTATCTCAACGCTGTACATGTCTTTTAACCATCTCTCTCCTTACATGGCTACCACTCTAACTTAGAATCTTATTTCTTACCTAAACTAATCTCTCCAATTCCATTTAATCCATTCAGATAACATATTTATATTATACCCTCTAAAATGCAAACTGAATAAATTTTATATATTTACCTAAAAGCCTTCAGAGATTCCCATGTTCTTCTACATCATATAAACCCCTCAATCTTTTTTACCTGGATCTTTGTGATATAATTCAATAGAGTTTTCCAGTGTCATCTGATACTTTTCACTACTTATACCCCATAATTCTACCAAATGAATGTATCTCTTGTTACTTAATACATCCTACATTTTTATAATACATTTTTCATTAAGCTTTAGATTTTCTAACTCTAATACCTAAGCTAATTTTATTCGGCTATACTTTAAGCCAATTTCAAGTCCCACC
This sequence comes from Mustela erminea, assembly GCF_009829155.1. NCBI lineage: Eukaryota > Metazoa > Chordata > Mammalia > Carnivora > Mustelidae > Mustela > Mustela erminea. The sequence continues at coordinate 181,526,124 of NC_045614.1, forward strand.
TTCATTTATTTTTCCCCCACCTTTATTATCATGTATTTTCTCATCCTCAGTAGCAGGTAAGATACTGTTTTCTACTTTATTTCCCTTCCTCCCATTTTCTATAATCTTCATTTGCACTTTTGTGTACCTCAGTAATTGTCATATTCTGCTTATAGAAGCTGGTGACATGGTTTCAAATATATACTTTATTAAACAAACAAGAAAAGAAAAGAAAATATAGATAAGTGACTTAAGACTATGAGCTTCAGTTTATTTGAAAAAAAAGAAAACAGGAATTATATCACATTAGTATGAAGATAAAACAATATATAAAAGGCAATCCTCTTTTGTCTTCCATTCATTTTTACCTTTCTATAACCTAAAATAGTGCCTTTCACAAAATATATCTTCTATTAATACATACAAATTTAAATTGAATATGTTAAAAATTTAGCTAAATAATTATCTTTAAAAATGTGAATGCAGAATTTATATGGTATCAGTCATAAATACCTCATTAGGAATTATTACTAGGGAATTTTTCATAATTACCAACTGAACTCTAGGTAATAAAGTAATAGATTTGTACTTGTTTAATAGTTTTCATGTTTTTATTTTAAGATAAGAAATTAAGGCACTATCCACCAAAAAACAGACCAAACTGTACTGTTTACATAAGAATAAAGAAAATGAATAGAAAAAGTGAGATGAGGTAAAAGGAAAGCAAAGCAAAACCAACTTTGTCTTAAAATTTTAGCTTTGGGTTGGTCTTAAAGAGAACAGATTCAGAAAAAATACTATGGCACAAGAAACAAAGTTACAAAATAAAACAACCTTTTATTTGGTCCCATTATTGCCCTTTAAGAGACATAGTTGGCTGAGATTAGCCTAATAAGTACTAAAATATGTATATATTGAAAACAGAAACCATGCACGTGAGATGTGATATTTAGCTCTTATTTCATAATTTTCACAAACATTTGTAAAATATTAAAATATTTCCTAGCTACCAATTATAAAAGAAAAAGCTGTTGTTGTTAATCATGTAGACATTTTCAAAGTCAGCAGGGACCTCTTGATGGCAACAAAGCTTTGAAATTCATATGTGCCTATTTTTATTCCACATTTTAGCATAGTTACCAGAAATATTTCTAATTCTGTATAAAGTACAAAACTATTATATAATCAGTTTGTTACCTGAAGGTTGGATTATGGTTTTGTACTTCTGTGAAGTTTTAAACTCATACTTCAGATGAAATATATATGCTTGGTGGAATAATACTCAGCTGGATTTGTTGTTTACCATTACAGAATATTGCAAAAAGCCATAGTGTTTTAGATCTGCTGTGGAAAGTAAAGGCACCTTACCAGGGATCCAACATGCTGTGAATGTAGGAACAGGAAGATTAATAGTAATAGCATCTAAAAACCCAGGATAATTCTTTTTTTTTTTTTAAAGATATTTATTCATTTATCTGATAGAGAAAGAGAGAGATCACAAGTAGAGAGGCAGGCAGAGAGAGAGGGGGAAGCAGGCTCCCTGCTGAGCAGAGAGCCCAATGCAGGGCTCAATCCCAGGACCCTGAAACCATGACCTGAGCCAAAGGCAGAGGCTTAACCCACTGTGCCATCCAGGCACACTCCTCCACACCATTTTTTTTCTTAAATACATTTTTTTACCCCTAAGATTATTTATTTATTTATTTATTTATTTATTTATTTATTTATTTGACAGACAGAGATCACAAGTAGGCAGAAAGTCAAGCAGAGAGAGAGAGGAGAAGCAGGCTCACCACTAGGCAGAGAGCCCTATGTGGGGCTTGATCCCAGGACCCTGGGATCATGACCTGAGCTGAAGGCAGAGGCTTTAACCCACTGAGACACCAAGTGTCCCCCAGGATAAATTCTTGATATGTGATTGTTTCATGGAGTCCATAAGCTTCATAATTAATGCAGGCATTATTCAATTTAGGTTCAGCAAATCTCAAAGGTTTGAACATCACATATTGGAACATGGGATGGATTTTTTCCCCATAAAACAATGTTACAGTGTAGTAAGTTCCTTATGGCCTCCCACTCCTGAGCTTAATGAAATCAACCTTTTTCTCTATACCATTATATGTATAAAACATAAAATATTACATTATTTTATAGTTACACTTTCTCTTTATTACATGTATCTGTGTCTAGGCTTAGCAGCATTATGTTCAAAATTTCTGCCAATTTCCCATTTATTTTAGTGAGGAGAACAGTTAAGTCCTCAATAGAGAGCCAGGGGCTAGATGCTTACTAAGCTTGGCATTTAATTCTCATTAGAATTATTTGTATGCCCAGGTATTTATATTCAGCATTATAACTAACATTGATAATGTCCAAATTGGTTTATCAATTTAAAGAAAATCAGAAAAAATATATCAATTTCTCTATTAGAAGATCTTCCTTAAAATAATGTCTGTTTGTGAGCTTGATCCTTAGGTCTCTTTAGGGTCCAACATAGTTTATTGGCCTTTGCTTAGTATGGGGTAGGAAGGATATTTCTGGAAAACCCTGTATTTCCAAAATTCTGTCCTCTTTTTGATTACCTTACTCTTGATTTCCTCATTCAACATCTCATTTACTAAATCCTCCTTTATCCTCAAATGTCTTCTTAGAGTTCATAAATTAATGCTGCACCTTTATGTTTTCATATGCATTATCTTGGGGGGAATCTTATATATTTTAATTAGTACCTAAATTATGCAGTAGTTAGATGGATGCATGGGCTTTAGATTATCACAACTGATTTCAAGGTTTCATGAAATCCCAAGCTTCTCATGTTGTTATTTTCCATACTCATGTTACCTTCCAGTTTCATACTCACTGCTTCAGTTAGGCATAAATTTTACCTCTTTGCTCTTTGAACAAAATTACTTAATTTTCCCTGTACTGTTTGTTGTCAGAATTCCACAAGAATAGAATCTTGATGGTGGTTTGTCTTTGAGTCTCTTGGAATTAACACCAAATACGGCACCAAGTGATTGTTTAAAGAATAAATATGCAAAAGAAAAACATTTTAAAAACAGAAAATATTTATACTAGGATTTAGTGATCAAACTCAAGGTCACAAAAATCATCCTTAGGTAAAATCTGTGCTCTGATAAATGAATTTGATTTTGGTCAAAGTCGGTAAGAAAAAAAACAAGAAATTATGTAAAATACATATCAAACATATTCAATTTCTTTTAAATGTTACCCTGAATTTGCACATGTCAAGAGTATCTTTTATGGTCATTAGAAAACCAGAATTGAAATAAGTGATAAAAATGAATGAAAATGTTATATAACCCATGTAAATAAGGTAGGCATACCTCATCTTTCAGCTCAAATATTCTTACATGACCAGGCTTTTCTCTAATACTTTACTTCTCTTAATAGGCCCACAATTAACCTATTTAGGGATCAGAGAATAGGCAATAGGAATAAACAGTGAGTCTTCATCTTTTTAATGCTGCTCAAAAGACCTTAATCAACAACTATTGATTTTAAGTCTAGAGGGAGGTCAGCCACAGTCATGTACATTAATATTTATTAAAAGTTGTAGGTGAGGTATAATAAAAATCAGATCTTCTATTTATCTGCATTTAGATGGCAAGGAAATTATGCTGTAAAAGCAACAATAATTGATTTCAGTTATTCTCTTTACCTTAGCTTGACAGACTTCTGGTGCTGACTTGTAAGTGAATTCAGAAAGTGATGTTTACAGGAATCAGACCTGAGAACAGCAGACTCTAGTACTTTTATCAAAATCAGAATTAAGGGAGAAGGAGTTATCCACATAGCAGTAGCAATAATCTTAAATTCTCTGTATTCTTTATCTGTTTTCTTTTTCTTTTCTTTTCTTTTCTTTTTTTTTTCTTGTTCTTCTTTTCCTGTAGGGGTTATTAACTTACAGAAGACTAGTAAGGGTGATAAGAAGGAACTTAGTACAAGTCCACACATTTAGGAATCTTAAATAACTCAAAGATGGAGAAGTGAACTGAGGGCAATACATTCAAATTCAACAAAGGTTTATTTTATCTACTGAATCGGATGTTTGAAAAATGATATTGAAATAGGAAGGAAGAAAATAAAGAATGATGAAAATATATTTTTTATATTTCAGTTTTTATATTGTAAGTATTCTCTTCTACATTTTTAATATCTCAATATTGATGAACTTGGTTATTGCTGTGGTGAGAAGTAGAGGTGTTGTGAAAACAATGCTACAAAGAGAACTAAAGGGTATCACTTGCTGGCCAATCCCATGTTCCATGGATATTGTGGCAGTAGAGAGGCAACCTGCAAAACCACGTATTTAAAAGTTCATCATTCTTCTGTTTTAGAGACCAGGCAGAAATTCAAACTTTGTCCCTCACATCCCTGTCTTCTCTACCCACAGAGGTCACTGCAGGAGATTATTCTCCCATAATATTCTCTCACAAAGCAATAGGTACCTAGAATACACAGCAGGACAAGAAAGTACGACAGAAAGGATACAATGTTCTTGATCAGGCTCAAGTAGACACACAGTTATCATGTCATTTGCTTTAATATTAATTTGCATCTACATAGTTGCATATGCTCTTCTGATGCATTTTCACATGTCATTAGAAATGCACAGCAATTATCTCCAAGTTGTAGGTTGCTGAATGATGTCATATTTGTTATTAGGCTGACAATGATTTGGGCTATTTAGCTATTTCAGTAAATGCTGTAGTTTGCAAGAATAACCAAATCTGTGGTCTGTGGTGCCATAGCTATCATATATAGTAATTGGGTTGAAAGAGGAGAAAATAATTAAATATATATATCTCCTCATTTTAAAGTTTTTTTGGTGTATGGCCAGCCATTTTGAGTCTCTTCAGTGCATTATACAGATTCATGAAATGAAGTACTCTTAGTTGATTTTTTTCAACTGCAGGGGTCATGCTAAGTTCTCTCTCATCACTGTTTTTCATTCAATAACCCTCCAGGGAAGATTGCAAGATTTCAGAGTTCTTTTCTAATAACACATAGACAACACTCAGCTTCACATTTTCTTTCATGCAAATACCAATTTCACGAGGTTTTAATTTTCTTAGGTCTGTTTAGGACATTAAATGCAGATATAGAGTAAGAGAATTAGAATCCCAGATTTGTGTTATTCATTAACAATATTTATTTCCTTTTAAAATAGTTAATATCTATAGTGATATGGTCTTTTATTTTCTTTCCATTCTAAATTACTATTTCTAATAATTCTCCCATATTGTTATAGCTTCAGAATTAAAAACTTTTTCAACATAAAAATAATGTTCTAAAACATGTGATAAATACCCAAGAAAAAGCATACAAAATGTAAAATGCATTTTGTTACCATAATCTGTAATGTTTTATGTTTTATGGACAATTTTAAAATTACCACTGGAAAAAAAATATAAATAGGAAATACTCAATTAAAACTATTACAGCAAAATGATCAAAAGTGTTATATGACACTAGCAAAAAATTAAATGTCAGCATGCAAACTATGATATTTTACTTTGTTACTAATGAGTACACTGATATGCTCAAAGGAAGCATTAGTAAACAACAACAAAAATTTTAGCAAAATTAGAAAGCAACAATTTTTAAATTAGGCCACAGTCAAAGCTAATACTCAGCACTATATAATCTGTTTATCAGTATCATGATCTATTCATTAAGTTCTCCCTAACAAAAGGATCTCTGTATATATATTCTATTTTTAAAATATTGTTTTAAACAAATTGCAAAACAAATGCATTCTGATTGAATATATTTTTAAAAATATTAAAGAAGATAAACTTTTCTATTATACCCATATTCACTTTCCAGAAGAGTGTCCTAGTCTATGGCCATTCCACCCTGAATGCAGCTGATCTTATCAAAAGAGTGTCCTAATCTTTAAAAAAAAAAAAAGAGTGTCCCAGATCTTTTCTGTACACAGATAGTACAAGCTTGTACATGGTTGTGTGTACACACACATTATTTAGTGTGAATATGCTACATACCCTATTTTATAATGTGTTTTTTTCCCCACTTACTCTGTTACACATAAAATTATCCATATGATTGTGTATTCTTTTTGGGGGCTGTTACTCTGTTTCAATACATATTTATTTATTCATGCTTCATTTAATTGTTATTTAAGTTTCTTCAATTTTTAATATACCCATCATGCTGCAATGAATATTTCTGAAGGTACTTTATGCAGTTCTGTATTTTAAGATAAAATTTTTAAATAGACTCAAGTCAATAATATATATTTCTTTTTATTAAAATATATTTGGCATATAACACTATGCAAACTGAAGGTATACATAGATTAATTTGGTATATTTATGTATTACATATGATTGCCACTGTGGCAATCATTAGCACTTCTATCAGACCACATAATTATTTTTAGTGGTCAGAATAATTAAATCCTGGTTTCTCAGATAGTTCGATTATAATATAGTATTGTTGAATACATTTACCATACTATACACCAGATCGCTAGGATTTATTTACTATCTGTTGCACAGGGTACCATTTAATGACATCTATTCCTCTGTCCTCAATTCTTGATAATGACCATTTGATACTCTGTTTTTACACATTTGGATTCTTTGAATTCCACATATAAGCAGTACTGTACACTACTTGTCTTTCCTTGAGTTATCTTAGCATAATATGCTCAAAGTCTGATCATGTTGTCACAAAAGGCAGGATGTCTTCCTTAAGGCTAATAAAATTTCATTATATATACATACACCACCTTTTCTTTATCCATTCATCCTTTGGGCACTTAGGTTGTGTCCATATCTTGGTGAATAAGGCTGCAATAAACATGAGAGTGCATATATGTCTTCAATATCTTCTTTTGGGGTATACGTCCAGAAGTAGGATTGCTGGATCACAAAGTAGATCTATTTTTAATTTTTTTTTAATTTTTTTTTAAAGATTTTATTTATTCATTTGACACAGAGAGATCACAAGTAGGCAGAGAGGCAGGCAGAGAGAGAGAGAGGAGGAAGTAGGCTCCCCGCGGAGCAGAGAACCCGATGCGGGACTCGATCCCAGGACCCTGAGATCATGACCTGAGCTGAAGGCAGCGGCTTAACCCACTGAGCCACCCAGGTGCCCTATTTTTAATTTTTTGATGAAACTGCATATTGTTTTTCCATCGTGGCTGTTCTAATTTACATTCCCACCAACAGTGTGCAAGGATTCTCTTTTCTATACATTCTCACCAAACACTTACCTCCTGACTTCTTGATGATAGTCATTCTAACAGGTTTGAAGCAATATTGTGATTTTGACTTTCATTCCCTTGGTTAGTGATGTGGTTACCATATTTTCCTTTACCTGTTGAAAAATATGTATGTCTTCTCTGGAGAAACATTTCAGTTTCTCTATTTTTAAATGTGTTGTTCTTGTTGAGTTATATGTTTCTTATATATTTTGGATATTAATTCTTTATTCAGTATGTGGTTTTGTAAAAAAATTTCCATATTCTGTCAATTGCTTTTTTTTTTTTTTTTTTTTTTGGTGCAGACACTTTTAGGTTTGATATAGTCCCATGTGTTGATTTTGCTTTTGTTTGCACTTTGGTGTCACATCCAAAAAGTCATCACCTGGACTAATGTTAAGAAGCTTCTCTGTTTTCTTTAGGAGTTTTTGTGCTATCTGGTTGAATTGTTTAAGTCTTTGATCCATGTGATTTAAAATTGGACCCTTGTCTAATACCAATTACAATAATTATTACTCTGTATGTGTTTATCCAGTTTTTCTACTACCAATACTTGAAGAGACTATTCTTTCCCCATTGGGTCCTCTTGGCTGCCTTGTCAAATATTAGTTGACCATATAGCAGGGCTTTAATTCTAGGCTTTCTATTCTGTTCCATTGATCTATGTGTTTATTTTTATGCCATCACCATATTGTTTACATAACTATAGTTTTGTAGTATACTTTGAAATCAGGAAGTATGATACCTCCAGATTCTTTTGTTCTTTCTCAAGATCGCTTTGGTTATTCGGGGTCTTTTATGGTTCCATGCAAATTTTGGATTGTATGTCATATTTCTGTGAAGAATGTCATTCAAATTTTGATGGCAAATGCAATCAATCTGTGGATGGCTTTGTGTAGCATGGAATTTCAACAATATCATTTCTTCTAATCCATGAACATGGAATGTTTTCCCATTTGTTTGAGTTGTCTTCAATTTCTTTCAGCAGTGTCTTACAGTTTCATCATACAACTCTTTCATTTCCTTGGCTAAATTTATTCCTAGGTATTTTAGTGTTCCTAGGTATTTTATTGTAAATGAGTTAGTTTTCTTCATTATTTTTATTAGTGTATACAAATGCAACTGATTTATGTTTTTATATCTTGTACCTTTGCTGAAATTGTTGATTAGCTTCAACAGCTTTTTGATTGAATTTTGGGGATTTTTGTATATACAAAACTATATCATCTGTAAGTAGCAAAAGTTTTACTTCTTTCTTTCCAATTTAATGTATTTTATATCTTTGTCTTACCTAATTGCTCTAGGTAGGACTTTCTAAACTATATTATATAAGAGTGATAAAAATGGATATCCTGTCTAATTCTTGATCTTAAATGGAAAGGTTTCAATCTTTCTTCATTGACTATAATGTTAGTTGTAGGGTTGATATATATGACTTTTATTATATTGAAGTATATTCTTTTTATACCCAACTTGTTGAGGGTTTCTACAAAAGGATGTTATTTTGTAAATGCTTTTGCTGCATCCATTGCAATGATTTTGTGATTTTTTTTTCTTTCATTCTATCAATGTGGTGCATTACATTAAATGATTAGCATATATTGAACCATTTTTACATCACAGTGGTAAAGCCCACTTGGTCAAAATATATACTCCTTTTAGTGCATTTGTGAATTGAGTTTGCTAACATTTTGTTGAGAATTTCTGCATCTATATTCATCAGGGGTATTAGGTTATATTCTCTTTCATAGAGTATTTCCATCTGGCTTTATTATCAGGGTAATGCTGGCCTCATAAAATGAGCTCCAAAGTGTTCCCTTCCCTTCTATTTTTTGAAAGAGTAAGAAGGATTAGTATTAATTCTTAAATATCTGGCAGAATTTGCCAGTGAACCTGTCTGGTTCTGGAATTTTCTGCATTGGGAGGTTTTTGATTACTGATTCAATCTCTTTTCTTGTGCTATTGGTCTGTTCAGATTTTCTATTTTTTCCTGGTTTCCTCTTGATAGGTAGTATTTCTAAGAATTTATTAATTTAAATAGAATAAATTAATTTATTAATTAATTTATTAATTTCTTCCTGACTAATTTGATGACATACAATTGCTTATAATAGTCTCTTACAATACTATGCATTTCTGTAATATCAGTTGTAATGGTAACTTCCATTTTTAAGGTTTTTTTCCCTTAGTTTGAAGTTTGTCAATTTTTCTTATCTTTTCAAAAACCCAGCTCTTAGTTTCATCAATTCTTTCTAGTGTTTCTAGTTTCTATTTATTTTTACTCTGATCTTTGTTATTTCTATTCATCCTTTGGCTAACTTTGGACTTAATTTGTTCTTTTTCTAGTCCTTTGAGTTGTAAAGTAGGTTGTTTGATCTTTTTTTTTTTTTCATTTTATTTCTTTTCAGTGTTCCAGCATTCTTTGTTTATGCACCACAACCAGCCCTCCATGCAATACATGCCCTCCATAATACCCACCACCAAGCTCACCCAAACCTCCACCCCCCTCCTCTCCAAAACCCTCAGTCTGTTTCTCAGAGTTCACAGGCTCTCATGGTTTGTCTCCCTTCCAATTTCTCCCAACTCATTTCTCCTCTCCATCTCCCAATGTCCTCCATGTACACATTATTTTTAAGACAGTGAGCTTTTCAAAGATGTATTTTCCTGAATGGGTAACAACACCATGCTTTCAAACAAATAATGAGTTCCCAAAGGACTGCAAAGTGAGGTAATAAAATATTTGAATTTTTATCCTGTATAAGAGTGTCTTTCTTTTTAAATTTCTTATGATATGCTATAAGCTTTCCTCTCACAATTGCTTTTGTAACATCCCATATAATTTGATATATTTTTTTCTATTTGTTTTGAGATAATTTAGTTCCCCTTTGATTTCTTTGATATAAAGTTTGTTCAGAATATACTCTCTCTATATATAATATACATATAGAGAGAGGTTTTCCAGCTTTTCTCTTGATTTGTAGTTTTATTTATTATTTTATTTATTTATTTGTTAGAGAGAAAGAGAGCACAAGCAGGTGGAGCAGCAGAGGGAGAGGGAGAAGCAGGCTCCCCGCTGAGCCGGGGAGCCTGATGTAGGACTCGATCCCAGGACCCTGAGACCATGACCCAAGCTGAAGGCAGATGCCCAACCGACTGAGGCACCCAGGTGTCCCCTTGATTTGTAGTTTTATACTAGTGTGGTCAGAAAAGATATTTGCTATGATTTCAACGCTCTTATATTTGTTAAGATTTGTTTTGTGTCTTATCATTTAATTTATCATAGAGAATGTTTCATGTGTACCTGAGAAGAATGTGTCTTCTGTTGCTGTTGGATAGAATTTTTATATATTTCTTTTCTGATTTTCTGTCTGGATGATCTATCCATTACTGACAATGGAAGTACTGAAATTCCCTACTATTATCACTATTTTTTCTTTCATATCTTTTATTTAGGTGCTCCAGTGTTGGGTATGTATATGTTTATGATATAACTTCTTGATTTATGGACCCCTTTATTATTACATATGATCTTTTTTTGTCTTTTACTATTTTGGGGCTTGAAATCTATTTTGTCTAATAGGATTTTCACTTACATGGCATATTTTTTTTTCCTTTTTTTCACTTTGAGCCTATTGTAACTTTAAAATTTTAATGAGTCTTGGGGCGCCTGGGTGGCTCAGTGGATTAAAATTGAAATTTGTCTCTTATAGGGAGCATACAGTTGAGTCTTGCTTTTTTTAATTATTATTTTTGAATCTTGAGATGAATACGGGCACTCTGTACTTTGTGGTTGGTAAATTTAATCCATTTATATTTAAAATGATTACTGATATATAAGAACTTACTACTGCCATCCTATTGTTTGTCTTCTGCCTCTTTTATATTTCCATTGTTTCTTTTTCCCTTTGTTTCTGTTTACCTCGTACTATCACCAATTTACAGTGGTATTATGCTCCATCACCCCTTTTTAGTAGTATGCTCAATCTCCCTCTCGATTTGTGGTTACATGACTTGAAAAACATACCATGCTTATATAAAACACTTCATAGGTAAAATCAACCATTTTATGCTCACAGCAGCTTACACTTGCCTATAAAGCTCCAACCTTTTACTTCTCTTTTGTATTTTTAACATCACAACTTTTATGCTGTGTATATGTTAACAAATTGTAGTACTTACAATTATTTCTAATATTCTATTACTTTAAACTTTATACTATAATTAACTGGTCAACACACTACTCTAATAGAAATTTTTCACCTGTACTAGACTAGAATGTTGTGGACATTAATATGATTTTAAGTCACTGATTATTGTCTTTTTGTTTCAGCCTGAACTCCTTTCGTTATTTTTCGCAAAGCAATTCTAGTCATAGTAAATTCCCTTAGCTTTTCTTTGAGAGAGACTTTCTTTTTTATATAGCAAAGCTGTCGCTCCCATATGAAGTTTCTTGGCTGCCAATTTTTATCTTTTAAACCTCTAAATATTTCAGTTAACCCTTTCTTGACCTATAGAGTTTCTTATCTTAATGGGTTCCATTGTAAGTTATTTTCTTTGCCTTTAAGATTTCTATCATTATCTTTTTGATAGTTTCAGCATAATGTGTCTTGAAGAAAGTCTTTTTTTATTGAGAAAATGGGGTTTTCTATTGGCTTCATGAACTTTTATGTCCAATTCCTTCCCCAAGTTGGAAAGTTCTGGGTTATTATTTCTTTTCTTTAAATTTTCTTCTCTTCCCCTCTGGCACACTAATTATTCTTGTATTTTGACTTTCTAAGTCTGATGGCTCTTGTCGGATTTATGCACTTTTAAAACAACTTAGTTCTCTCTCTTCTTCTAATTGACTTCAATCTTTATTCCTATCCTCCTAGTCACTTGTCCTTTCTTCCATTTGCTCTCCCCTGTTACAGATGCTTTCTATAATATTTTTCATCTCCTTCAGTAGCTATGGAATTTGGTTTATTTTTATAATTTGAATTTGCTTCACAAAGAATTCCTCATGTTCATTAATTTGAGTTCACTGAATTGCCTGAGTTTTCTTGAAGCTCAATGAATTTCTTCATGACTATCTTGAATTATTTTATCAGATCACACTATTCCATACCTTTGAGCTTGGTTTTTCATTATACTGATTTATTTGATTTTTCATAGTATTTAAAGATATGTGCTTCCATTTCATATTTAAAGTAGCAGACACCTTAATGTTTTATTTTTAATTTGGATCTTACAGTCTGAGACTATTAGAAAAAATTCTCTTGTGTTCCAGAAGGTGGCACTATAGCTCAAGTTTGTGGTTTCTCCTACCAGATATGGCTCTTACTGATGCTGGCAGCAGTGGGGAGAAGCCACGTTTGGACCTCATGTTGAAGTCCCAAAGCAGAAAGCAGAAAGCACATTCCTTCAAAACTTTGTTTTATTTTCTTGTCTGAATTCTTCCCTTTCTTTTCCCTCCTCCCAGACATGGATTCCTGTTTCTGAAGTCCAGGCGCTTCTGAGGGAGAAACAGGTCTCTCCAGCCACCACCTGCACAACTGAAACAGCTAGGCAGTCCCTTACCAATTTTGCTTTTCCCCATCTTGGGGACTTTGCCACTGCCTCTGCGAAAAGCCCTGTGCCTTGTTGCCCTGAGGATGGGGCACCTGATGAGTTACTCCCTCTCCTCTGATTCCAAATTTATCTCTCCAACTCTGATGCCATGCTGGATTCTCCTGTTGTGGAGGTCCAGCCAGCCTGGATTCTCTGTTGTTTGGGGGCATCTACCCAGATGGGCACTCGTCAGAATTCCTTTTCCCTGTTATCAGTGAGTTGGGTAGAGCTGTCTTGATAAATCCGATGGAGTGGCAGCCCCCACTGAGATTCTACCTTCCCACTTTCAGATGCAAAGATAGGTGGAAAACTCCCCCGTATCCTGCAATATTGTGAAGAGATACTTTTGTTTGATTTTAGATGTTCAACTGGTTGTTTATCAAAGAGGAGAGAAAAAAGGAATGGCTCATACCACCATGAAACTAATATTATTCTTCAATAATGGACACAGTTAGAATTGTGATAGACAAATTATAGTTGAATTCCCAAAGTCTGAAATCAATCAGAAACTATGTACATCTTTTTTTTTTATCATTTACTAATTATAGATAGTATTAGATAGCACTGATTTAATAAATCAAACATTTTCCATGTGCCTATTAGATATTTTACTGTTCCCTCTTTGATTTGCATACATTTTTTCTTGAATTATATTTTCAGAGGATTAACACTACGTCACAAGTATTTTCTCCCATTTTATCAATTTTTTATATCTACTCACCTTTTATGAATATTTTCTATAAGTCTTTTCTGAACTTTATATTTTGTTCAGGAAGTTCTTTTCTTCTTGAAAAAAAAATACCTAAAATTTTCTTATCTTCTACTATATATATAGATACATATATTAGGCTCGTCACTGCTTCTTATATCTTAATTTTAGTTCTGAATATGTATGGAGTCAAAGACTTATGGTTTTAGTCCAAACAGTGGGCAAGTATATATTGTTTTTGGTATTCTCACTGGTTTCAACATCTTCAGCTGAAGAAGTGCTTAGCACTTAATCTAAATGTCCTTTCCACTTTTGATTTCTTTACTGTCTAGACATAAGAAATATGTTGAGCTAAGACAAATGTAGAGAATTTTAGTAGTCAAGGAAGATGAAAGAAAACCACCAAAAACAAAAACAAAAAAAGCCCACAACAGTTAACATAGCAATGTTATATTCAAATGAAAAAATGACAACAAAGTGAATTTATGATCTTAGAATTTGCACCTCTGTAACACAATGTGGCTCAATAGCAGTAGCTGCCTCACTTTAGTCCATTAACCCAAATAGCACCTCAATTTAAATTTCTAATACTTTCACTCAATTTAAATTTCTAATACTTTCACTTTAAATTTCTAATACTTTCGCTTAAAGTATTACAATATTATGAACAACAACAATAAAGAGGGAAGCCTGGATGGCTCAGTCAAGCATCCACCTTCAACTTAGGTCATGATCCCAAGGTTCTGGGGTCATGCCCTGAATCGGGCTCCTTGCTTAGTGGGGAGCCTGATTTTCCCTCTGCTTGTGATCTCGCTGATAAATCAAATCTTTTTAAAAAATAATAAAGGATATCTGTATTTCCCACTGATTTGGAGACCCCAAAGGGGAGGGAGCAGGCTCAGAAATGGGGTCCTTGGGCCCTTTGGAGTAACAGCAGCTCTGCTAGAGACCACTTGGTAGGATGTACTGACTTAGGGAGAAAATCACATGTGGAGTGAGCCCAGCATCTATGGGGTTCTTCAAAACGTAGGAAGTTTGCACACAGACACCAAATTAGTAGTCCTAAAGAAGAGTGAACTTGAGGACAAGGAAAAGTTTAGGAACTGGGTGGATTTATAAATTTCTCTTCAGACTAAGTGTAAAACTATGTAGAGAATATAATTTAAAACTTCTTTATCTCATTTATAGTTACTTGTATGGCATACTAATACAATTTAGCATATTTAATGCTATGGATGAAAGTAAGGGACAATCCAGAAAAGGAAAGAAAGCCTGCCCTACCTCAAATCCCAAGTGATGCTCTTTGGGTAAACATGTCTAATTTAGGAATGAACACCTAGTCTCTCAAATATGTGAGAGGAGATGGCCTGAATGGGGTTTCCTAAATTACACTCAGCATTGAAATATATGTGTGATTAATTTGTAATATAAATATATTTCAAATTTTTACAAATGTAATTATGATCTATTATATATAGATACACACAAACACACACACACACGTCATTCTATGTACCCAGAATTGTTCTAGGGACTGTTGATATGAAGTTTCTGACTTCCTGGACCTTATATAGGAGGAAAATAAATAAAAAAATAAATAAATAATATAACAAGGAGCAAAGTAATTTGAGAAAGTGATAACAAAGGAAAATAAATGGTACAAAGTGAGAGAAACAGGTAATGGAACAGGTCTACTTTAGGTTGAGGATAAAAAAAACAAGAGTGACATTTGATGTAAGACAAGGAAGAAAAGGGACTAGCATAGGAAAACTAAAGAAGAATTGTTTCAGACAGAGGGAACAAATACCCTAAGGCTATTAAGCTGAAATGAATTTCACATGCCCAACAAAGAGAAAGTGGGATTTAGGGCAATGGAAAATAGAGAGTGCTTTGGAAGTTAATTGATGATATGAGTATTTGTTATCAAACTTAAGCAAACATGGAAGGTTTGTAAAGGTGACAAAACAGATCGTTGGGTCCATGTTTAGGTCTTCTAATTCTCATTCAGTAGGTCTGGGATGAGTCCCTAAGTTTGCATTTCTTTTGAGATCCCCAGGTGATGCTGATGTTTTTGATCTGAAGACCCACCTCGTGATCCAAGGATATAGGTCTTTGAACACAGGACAGGAAATTTCGATTTATTGTTTCTATATGTAGTGGAAAGCCATTAAGTGATTTTAAGCACTAGACTCTTAATAAAGCATAGATTGGAGGAAAATAATAGAATGAAAGTAAAATATGTGCTCAATCTATTGTATCTTTGGATCTGAAGTGTGTCTTCTATAAAAAGGCATACAGTTAATAGCTTTTGTTGTTGTTTGTTTGTTTTTGTTTTTAAACCAGTCTGACAACCTCTGGCTTTTCATTGTTTGATCAATTCACGTTTAGTGGTATTGATATGGTTGGATTTATGTCTGCCATCATACTTTTTGGCTCTATATGTCTCATTACTAATTTATTAATCTGTTTCTCCTTTACTAAATTCTAGGAAGCATGGTGTACTAAATCGAGATTGCTATAGAAAATGCTCCAAAATATAAGTTTAACCCAGTGGAAGGTCCCTTCCCCTTGCCTTCTCTCCCCTAACATAGCCTGGCAACTTTTAATGCAATGATTCATGGACATAGACTTCTTCTATCTTTTGGCTGCTCTATAATTATGACTTCATAATCCTTTGAGTTTAGCCAGTAAATAGGAAACGATAGTTAAAGTTCCACTTGCTTTTCAGCCACCTGGGCTCAGAAGTTACGCTGTTCATTTTGATACAATTTACTGGCAAGAAATTATCACATCCCTTCCCAAGGTGCCAATGCAAGGGGTTTTGAAATGCTAACAAAGGTGCAATGACACATGATATAAGAAAGGGTAGATGGCATCTTAAGTGGATTGCATGTTGTTCCTGCTATGTGAGGAGATATGGTAGGAAACTACTTCAGTGATCTAGGATAGAGATTTTGATAATTTAGACTAAGACTTTAATAGGAGAGGTAGAGAAAATGATAGGTTCAGAAATGTCATGGAGATAGAATTAATAGATTTGCTGAGGGATATGAGCTACACTGTAGATGGTAATATTATTTACTGATATAAAAAGAGGGTTTGAAAAACAAAGAACAAATTCATTTTTGAAACATTAATTTTGGGGTGCTAATTAGCCAAATGAAAATATAAAGTGGTACTTGGTTATATGTATCTAGAATTCAGTAAAGAACTGAAGAGTGGATATATATACTTGGAAGTGATTAGCCTAGAAATAATATTTAAAGCTATAAATATGGTTTTCTAGGAAAAATGCACACATAAGAGAAGTTGGCTCAAGATCTGAGCCCCAGTGGTTCACCAATATTTAGAGGAAAGAGAAGGGAGGCAACAAAAAACACTAAGCAGCTGACAGTGCTGTAAAGGGAAGACCTTAAATATGTGTGGTCATGGAACCCAGGGGAAGATAACCTCTCTTTTTCTTGTAATGCTAACTGTGCCAATTATATCTGACTTTCAGGTAAGATAAATGTTATGGAAGTCACTTGTGACCTTGAAAATAACATTTTCAAGTCCTATCCAAGTCCAGATGTCATAACTCTTTTTCCATTAGAGAGGGAGGAATCATGCTGTGAGAAATCCTGTACTAACCCACATGCAGAGACTACATAGACAAGGCCATGTGGAGAGAAACAAGGCCCCCAGATGATGGTCACTATCAGTTGCCAGACATGTAAGTGTTATAAGTCTTCAGATGATTCCAGCCCCCATTTTTAGTTCTTTCTAGCTGAGGACTCCTACATTACAGAGTAATGACAGACCATCTCTATAGTGTTCTCTCCAAATTAATGTCCCTCAAAATCTGTGACCATAATAAATAGTGTTTTACTCCGTTAAGTTTTAGGGGTACTATATTTTGCAAGCCTAGTAAGTAGGATATAGAACTGAATTCAGCCATTAACTAAGAGGTAAACATGGCTGGGGAGAGGGGACAAAAAGGACGTTGCTACAGGATGGGTCAAGTGCAAATGGGTTGGAAGGCCTTTGGCTTTTATGCTGACAGGAGATCCTTTGAAGAATTCTGAACAAAGGGATAGCACAATCTATGTCAAAATATGTATTTTCTTATGAGCAAAATTTTGGCATGCCTTGTGTTTGTTATAAGCAAATACAACCCTGTGGCAATAACTTCATATCTAGTAGTAAACTTCTACCTCAATTTTTCTGAAAATGTAACTTTAGTTTGGTAGCAAAGAAGCCATGTAATACAATAGATAATTCTTTATTATTTTCAGTTCAGTTTTCTTATTCGAAGGAAGTTACTCATAGAAAACTATTAAGGGATACATTCACCTAAATGACATTTCTAATATTTATCTCTATTAAAAATTTGAGCAGAAAATACTTTGGCTATATTGCAGATTCTTATCTAAATTAAATACTCAAGGGGGAAAATATTTTGGAATTTCATAGGGCTGTTTTGTTCCAACTCTGTCTGCCTCCTCGAACAATGCCCAAGCAATTGGTTAAAAATTGAAAATATCAGGAGCATATTACTCTGCAATATGGTTTAGAAATTCTTTTAGCTGGTAAAAGTCTGCTTGCAAGTTGATATATATCTTTCTCATACTACCATATTTATAGTTTTACTAAATTTTTTCACCAACTGATTTTTTTCAGAGATGAGAAAATCTAAAGTTGCCATAACTACAAATATAGAGTGCAATATATTCTAAATTACTAGTGTTTCATTTCTCTTATGAAACCTATAAAGGATGGGAATCTTACTGTATCTATAGACCACATACTTTTCATAAGGTATAAGATGTTTAATGAAGAGGAAAGATCTCAATGCAACGTAGTCCGTTTATGATGCCTAAAAGATTTGCAAGACATTAAGTCAAATACTTAAACCAGTTGTACCATATCATGGAGAAGTTAAAAGAAAGAAGTCACCTGAAAAATCAAACTGTATGAAAATCATGTTTTAAAGCACATAGTAATATATTTGATTTGTTTAAACCCTCCAACCATCTATATTTTTAAATAGCATATTTATTTTCAACACCACAAATTATTTTGATGCTTCCTTACTGAGTAAGGTGGATTGTGCTGTTTCAAACATATGTTTACTGTGAATGAATTAAGATTTTCACAATGCACTTCCATTACACATTTATATCAAAAGAGGTATTAATGGATAAAATATATTTTTTACAGATACAGGCTAAATCAATACAGTTCATAAAAATGCAGTCAAAACTCATGATTTCTGTCTCTAAATGACACCATGGAAGCTCAATAAATTGTATCATCTGTCTCATCTTTATCACTTATTACCTATGAGATTTGATTGCTATAGTAGTTATATTTAAATAATATTATGGAAAACATCACATAATATATACAAATCGGGTCTTCTCATCAGATGAAAATCACCAGGGAAGGAAATAAATTCAGTTATGTATTTCTCATGTAGGCATAGAGAATTTCAGTGTCTGATATATGTTTTTTTCTTTTATGTTTTCAGGTCAACCCTAGAAAACTGTGTTCTGATATACTCATTATTTAAATTCACCATTGGGTAAGCTGGTCTGAGGTAATTACATTCTCTATATGTAAGGACTATAGACTGTAATGAAATAATCCTGTGCAGCCAAAGCTATTTCTTACTGTGAGCAAAGTTAATTTCAGGAATGACCTTGAAGAGCTAGGCAAAATTATTTTATTACAAAAGAGTGATTTAAAAATAAATATACTAGACTAGCTGAGATAGAGTTAAACCATTCAAGAACTCAGAATTTTCCTAAAAGTCAAAGAATTGAGTCATAATAGAATTCACGTGAGCCTTTAGTTTCTGCCTTTCAGTTTATGAAGGAATTAAAGTTATTAAAAATAACTTTTGTTATACAGTGGTCATTGATCTGGTCTTATGAAAACAACTGTATTCTTCCACTCCAAGGAGGTTTTAGGGCACAAAGCTACAGTTTTAAAACATGTATAATACATATATATTTATGTATAAAATCTATACTGTATGTGTATGGTCACATTTTGATACTGTCCTGCTACATGAGAGAAACAATACAGATATTGCACAACTGTGGCTGGAATATTATCTGATGATATAAGCAGAAGGGAGAAATATAATTTTACAATAAAAGAGACGAACAAAATCTGCACTAGAAATAAGGAAGATACTCTTTGAAGAAAAGCAATAAAGGGCAAAATATTAACTTAGTCACTGTGCATAGTGAAGAATTTATTTTTCTTTTACTCTACAGCTGCACTTCCAGTATGAACATTTTACTTAAATGATTGATTTTACTTTTCTATCTCCATTCCTGAAAAGTCATAAACCATAAAAATATCTTAAGAAAGGGCTGAACTTAATTTTATTAGATTTAAATGAAACCTCTATCCATTATCTCATAATTTGAACCAACTTTATTATCGTTTATACCTCCTTACTATTGTAGTTCTCCATATTCAGATTTTCGGGATTTAGAGAGATTGCTGCACTTAGGGTTTTTCATCCTAGATAAATGGAT
The DNA here is from genome assembly GCF_009829155.1 of Mustela erminea. Classification (NCBI taxonomy): domain Eukaryota; kingdom Metazoa; phylum Chordata; class Mammalia; order Carnivora; family Mustelidae; genus Mustela; species Mustela erminea. Next base: position 181,546,180 of record NC_045614.1, read on the forward strand.
ATTGGCAAATGAGCATCAGGAAATATGTAGAAAAATATTAAGAGCTAAAGAAAGATGGAGATGAGGAGGAGGGAAAGATTGCTATAGCTCTGAGTTGAAAATACGAGTCATTAAAGAGTAAATGATTGGTGGGGGAAAGAAGAGAGGGGACCTTAAGTATAGATGAACAATTACTACTAGTTAGAGCAGAAAGAAAGAGGGAACATGATGAGTATGAGAGAAAAGAGAAATAATGGAATAGAGTATTCTGTCCATAATGTTTGGTTTGGGGGAAGGCTTGGCAAAAGCCAGAGGAGGATTTACTTGAGGAAGAGGAAAGAGAATGGAGAAGACATCATTTAGATAACTTATTTTTTATAACTTTCTTAAAATTATTCTTTGTTCCAAGTAATATTCAGAATGAAAAATTGTCAATCCTTAATAACAAAGGTTTAGGTCTCTCATGGATTGTAAGCTTCTACAGAACAAAAAACTTTATAAACCTTTCAAGCATCATGAAATGCAATTATAAAACACCTTGTGGGACGTTGGGTGATATCAGATATTTGTTATGGTAACCTAGATTATATAGCAGTGGAAGACTGATAGTTGTCAGTAAATCAAGAAATATAAATCAATGACTTGTTTAGTAAGACAGCAGCATGCTGTAATCATTAATACCTACATCTGGTTTATTAAAAGTATGTCCAGGCACTTTCATTTTGTCTCTTTTGTACGGTATATTCTTGTGTATGTGAACTCATATCCATACAATTCATGTGAAAAGCAATGTGAAAGTCAACTCTGGTCACCACACTGAAAATTCAAATGTGAAAGGATGAATTGTTGTGAGTTCATTTAACAAATTTAATTTGGACCATGTTTACCAGTAGAAAATAATACCCTGCTTTAAAATCTAGAGATATTAATAAGAATTACATTTTAAATAAATTATATAGGTATATATTTATCTGTGTAAGGAGCTTTATATGGGTGGTTAAGCAACTAAAGTAACCAAAAGTTTTTATACCAGGTCAGCAATAGTACTTTGATAGACATCATAGGTCAGTAGATAGTAGTAAGATCACCTTAGACAGGAAGAAAAGGAATTGTCATATCTAGAAATGAAATGCAATCACTAATACACAGGTTTAAGCCATGGAAAATAATGTGTTAGCACAAGAAGGTGGAAGGTATAGTTTGAGATATGTACATAATGAAAGAGAAATGACTATTGTCAGTTTAATCTAGAATACTAGAATTCATGCAAAGAAGAGACTCATTAAGTCCTATTTGCTTCCATGCAGAAGTGTTCTATAAAAACACCTACTATAGGGCAGTTCCACTATTAGAAAACTTCTCTAACTTTAAGCTGAAAGTGCTGCCATCATAAGTCTTCACTTTAGTTATTCTTTCTGATGGTTCATATAATAAAATTACTTTCTTGTTCAAATAGCAGTAATTTCTAATTTTGATGACCGTAATCAGTTTTCTCTAATTCATCTATTTCCCCTAGGTACACATTATATCACAGTGTTTTCCACCTTCACCATAGGATTTGGTAAGCTTTAGCATGGAATTTTTTTTCTCAAGTATTAAAGTAAAATTCCTTCTAGGAAGCACTCCTGTTTTATGTAATGTGTAAGAAAAAAAAAAAAAAACTTAAAAATTTCAATTGGGAGGGAGACAAACCATAAGTGACTCTTAATCTCACAAAACAAACTGAGGGTTGCTGGGGGGAGGAGGGTTGGGAGAAGGGGGTGGGATTATGGATATTGGGGAGGGTATGTGCTTTGGCGAGTGCTGTGAAGTGTGTAAACCTGGTGATTCACAGACCTGTACCCCTGGGGATAAAAATATATGTTTATAAAAAATAAAAAATAAATTCACTTCCTCAAAAGGCTTAGGCATCTCTCCTTAATTGATGCTGAATGTTAGGGCACATGGTAAATAGGGGGAGCAGCTTTTTTGTAAGAGTTTGGCAAATATGAATTAACAATCATCATTGCAGGGTCACAGGGAAGTTCTATTTTTAATTTCTTGAGGAATCTCCACACTGTTCTCCAAAGGCTGCACCAACTTGCATTCCCACCAACAGTGTAAGAGGGCTCCCCTTTCTCCACATCCTCTCCAACACATGTTGTTTCCGTTTTGTTGATTTTGGCCATTCTAACTGGTGTAAGGTGATATCTCAATGTGGTTTTAATTTGAATCTCCCTGAGGGCTAGTGATGATGAACATTTTTTCATGTGTCTGATAGCCATTTGTATGTCTTGATTGGAGAAGTGTCTGTTCATATCTTCTGCCCATTTTTTTATATGTTTGCCTGTTTTGTGTGTGTTGAGCCATCTGTAGCCCAATGTTTATAGCAGCAATGGCCACGGTCACCAAACTATGGAAAGAACCAAGATGCCCGTCAACGGACGAATGGATAAGGAAGATGTGGTCCATATACACTATGGAGCATTATGCCTCCATCAGAAAGGATGAATACCCAATTTTTGTAGCAACATGGATGGGACTGGAAGAGATTATGCTGAGTGAAATAAGTCAAACAGAGAGAGTCAATTATCATATGGTTTCACTTATTTGTGGAGCATAACAAATATCATGGAGGACAAGGGGTGTTAGAGAGGAGAAGGGAGTTGGGGTAAATTGGAAGGGGAGGTAAATCATGAGAGACTATGGACTCTGAAAAACAATCTGAGGGGTGTGAAGTGGTGGGGGGTGGGAGGTTGGGGTACCAGGTGGTGGGTATTATAGAGGGCATGGATTGCATGAAGCACTGGGTGTGGTGAAAAAATAATGAATACTGTTTTTCTGAAAATAAATAAATTAATTTAATAAAAAAATATATATACATATATAGTATAGTCAAATAAAAATATAATACAACTAAAAAAAATCATCATTGTTTTCAGCTTTTTACTGTGGGCTTTTGATAGCTTCAAACTGAATTTACAAAATATCAAGCTTATGTAGAAAATTTAAATAATCTTAGTATTTTCTGCTGTATTTGTTGACTTATATACATGTACCTATTTGTTTTCTTTAATGTCCACGTCAAGAATTAACTGTGCATATATCTATGTATTCATATCTGTATCTACTTCAATGTACCATAAAATTAAGTGAGCATTTAAAAACTTTTGAAGAAAATAAATTCATAAGCATAAATGGTATGCTTATAGGCTATCTACAATAAATTAGAATATGTGGGTATACTGTGGCAAAGAAAGAACAACTTTAACATGTAAGTCAGAGAAACTGACAAACTGGGGAAGGTATAAAATATTCAAATAAAAGTCAGTCCAGCTTAATTATGTTGTAGCAGTCTGTTAAACTATCTCAAATAACTTGACTTGATCATCATGTCATGTTCTGCTAAGAGACCTTGGGCAAGTCCCATAACCTCTTTACATTTCAGTCTTCTTATCTCTAAAATTAACTGTCTGACAAATTCCAGTGTCATTCACTGTCCCCAAAGTGTCTCCATTTTATGGTCTGAAAATGTACTGCTAATGTTTATATGAAAAATTCTGTGAATGACAGTAAATTTAATATATACTTGGTATTCTACAAAGACATGGGAATGTCTATCTCACAATAAAACATTTCAATAAGGCTTCAGAAAATAGTATCAATCACAAAAAACATTCATAGAAGAGAAGTAATAAGGTTAAGATCAAGGAAGAAATAAGAAGGGTTATGTTAAAAATAGTAGTAAATTTAAAAAATACTAATAAAATTAGTAAACCTTACCTAAATGTTTAGACATCTTCACCTGAGTATGTATTTTATAATCAGTAATCATCAACAAAAGCAAGCTTTGAGTTCTTCAAAAATAGACAGGACTTAGCTCTATCTGGATTACATCTTACAGTGGTGATATTTAACATCGGCTCAATTTTAATGCATTATTTACATTTTACTGAAACTTTTATTAGGTATCCTTGCTATCCCCATCAGGAGGTAATATAACATGTCAGATTAAGAGTATGAATGTTAGAATGTTTGGGTCTGAACCCAAACCCCTGATCTGATACTTGTCAGGTGTATGATATTAGACAGGTAACTGGAGCTCTTTGCCACTCAGTTTCTTCACACAGATTTTGGGATAGTAAATGGGTTGTAAATGCAAAGAGCATAGAACAGTTCCTGGCATGATGTAAGTATTATAAAAGTGCTAGCTGTTACGATATAATTAGTTGTTACCTTTTTCTTAATACATGATTACAGAGGAAATTAGAAGTGTTCATGCCTAATAACTTTACATACTTAAGCTATGGTTTTCACTAGTCACTTGACATTTTTTATTTTAACAAGAATGGCTTGGATAAAAGGAATTTATATTTAACCAAGCATATATCATTAAAATATGCTTGTTACCTCATTTTAGTAGAAGGAGAGCAAAAATGCATCCCATAAGACTCAGTTTACAAATAAAAGAGACTTTGTAACAAGAAGTAAAACTGCCATGTTCCAGATCTAGTATAAGGTATCTCAGCCATTAAACATTAAACATCCATGCACGTGATGCTAAATGTCTTATTCTCAGTTATATGTACATAAATATGTAACCATCCTTGCCTTCAGGGAGTTTCAGGCTATAGAAGAAATACAGCTCTTTAATAGGTTCTAAACTCCTGATATGTCACAGTACACTTATAATCGTTTCTTCTCAGTTTTTACAAAAGTCATGGAGAGAGGTCTCATGAAGAGAATGTACATAAAAAGGGTGTTATTGGGAGTGGAGGAATGAAAGATGAACAGGGTAGAGTTGAACATTCCAGGCTGAAGGAACAGTCTAAAGAAAAGTACAGAATAAATAGTGATGTCAAAGTCAAGAACAAGTAGACAGCATTAAATTCTCATAAGTGACAAAGTACATTCACACACACAAAATTTCCTTAATGCCTTATTGAGAATATTAATTCATTTAGACTTTAAATGAAGTGATTCTATTAAATGCTGGGAGAGAAAGAAAAAAAACAAAAACAAAAACAAACCCACAGACATGAAATAAAGCTCTTTGGCCAGACTTTTTACAGGTTAAGAAGAACTGATATTCTTTGAGTTCATGGCCTCAAAAAAAAAAAAAATTTTAGCAAGAGTAAATTTACGTTATAGTAAAGGAGAAATTAAACACAAAATAACTTTTCTAACTATGGATGCAGTATTTTCTAGTAGTATGGAATTACTTTTAGAATAGTAACTCATTCACTTTTGGTTTATGCTTACTAACAGTAAGCATATATTTTTGTTGTTGTTACTAACAGTAGAAGACTAAGGGTCAAAGGAAACAAGATAGTGTGCCTTGAATTTAAAAGAAGTTTTGTTTCTTTCTAGGATGTTCTGTTACTGCTATGTAATCTAATATTAATGAAGCATTCCAAAATATTTTGTAGGGAAGGAAGGAAGGAAGGAAAGAGAGAACTACAAGGAGAAAAATGGGGATGGGGTAAAGAGAAGTTAAGGAAATAAGGAGAGATGAAGGCAAAACAGTTTGCATAATAATTTATCATGTTTATATATTTGAAACAAAAATATTCTCCTTGAGTGATTACTTGATCTAGTGGATGTAAGGGGCATTTTAAAGGAAACTGGTGGCATTGTTCTCTTACTAAAATTCAAGGCCACTGAGAAAACATATCTTTTCCCAGGGAAATGAGCAATTTCACAAACCTTCTAGAGAGCATATGGTCACCACTAATCTAGTGGCTTAATCCTCTCCTTTGGGTCTCTCATTCTATTTCAGGTTATCTATCCTTTGCCTCCAGGCAGGACTACAACTAAGCCATGGAAGACAGATGGGTTTCTAGCCCAGTCAAGATTTCTAGGGAAGTCATTTCCACAGCCTCTCAACATTAATCAAAATAACCAGCCCATGATTTAATAGAATAACAAAATATCCCAAGTAGGGAACAGTTTTGATAAACTTTGTTTTTCGATTCCATGACTGACAACGGTTCCTTTCCAGAGAATACAAATGAGTTTAAAATAGTTTAAAATACATACCAGGCAATGTGATTTCAACAACCTATTAAATCTCTATTTTGAAATACATTTATTTTTCTGGCTGTAAACATAAAATATAATTAGTAAAGAAACACAAATAAAATACTTTGCCTACTATATCAGGCTTTTTACAGGTATAGACCTAAGCTTTCTTCCATTTTTGAATGTATCTTTTGGTTGTAATCCTTTAAGGCCTTAAAGTCATAGTGATGATTTTTCCCACAATTCAATCCTTAAAACATTGAAAAATTTCATTTTCTAATGACAATGTGAAATTTTACAAAGGAAAAAGTGCCTCCCACAAAATAATTTTTTTTGTAAAATATGGAAAAAATCAAACTGCTTAACTGACTTTCAAAACATGTTACCTTATCAGGTTTTATAGCTAATTTAATATTTTTATCTTTCACAATTCTGTTAACATTGACAACACCCATCCCCAGGCTTTGCAGGCATATGACCTCCACATCACACATTAATCCCATTCTGTATTCCCATGTTTCAATCTAACACATTCATAAATCTCTTTAAGAATGACTCATGTAAAACGATGTCTCCTATCCACTGTGAAAACATAAACCAGCAGGCTTTATCAAACTATATTTACTGCTTACATATCTCAGTAAGTATGAAAATTAAAATGCATCAGTTCATTTGTTCCAAAAGACATCCTGTAGCTAAGTACTATTAGCCCTAATTTAAAAATGAAAAATAAAAAGATGAATAACACTTTCTAACAATTTATTGCACTCTTACTATGTCCTAGGGACAAGGTTCTAACATAATTCATAATGTTTTCTATTATACTAACCTGTTATCCAATGAAACAGATTAATGACAAATTTTTTCAATGTAGTGTTTGGTTTTTATTTTTCGGTTTGACATTGTTAAAAATTTCAGGACCCTTAAATCATAAGAACAATGGAATTTTCTACTCAGAGTGAAACAATGCTATATGAAAGATGAGTAGTCTGAAGTACTGATTCATTTTTAGAACTACTAACTGAATTATACAATATTAATATTATATTAAGCCTTCTAAAGAATATTGATCTTGATGGGTGAGAGTAAATTTTTGGAGGCAATGGATATGTATATGGCACTGGTTATAGCGACGATTTCAGGGATGTATCTTCTCTCCAAACTCACCAAGTCATATGCATTAAATGGGTACAGTTTCTTTGAATGTCAATCATACTTCAATAAAGTATTTTTTAAAAAGATAGCTACTGAAGAGTTTCACAGCCTCTGTGCCTGACTCTATTATTTCTGAACAATACACATGCATATATATTATACACAATACCCACTTACTCATGTGGGGTTACTATTTCAAATAGTTAATCTCAGTAAATGACCAATCAATCCAATTTTAAAGTTATAGAATAAATAAGATTAAACTAAGGGACCTGCCAAGATAGGCTTTTTCCAGTTCATTTTCAGAATAATATGAATTACTATAGCTAAGTAAATTCTTACCAATTATACTTATGCTTTTATAGCCCTATGGTAGAAACTGAAATTATTGATAATATAATAAACACAGGACAAGTAATTATCTCATGAGAGAAAAAGTACCATTTGTTCTTGTGTTTATCCAAAAGTTGATATGTATATCACTTTGAATCATATTTCCTATTTTAATTATCTAACGAATCCAGAGGTATATAATAAAAAGTCACTGCAAGACATATAACACTGTCTCTATATCAAAACTGATAGTCACATCAGAATTTTTAACCATAGGTAAAAGGTTTATCTTCTTGTTGCTTTTCTACAGATTTCAGAATAAGTGGGAATTTAGATAAAAGAAAATACATTCAAATGTCAGTTTAACTTGTACTTTTCCCAAATATACAGCAAGAATTCATCATGTCCTACTTCAGATTGATTTTTAACAAGTTTTCTTTTAAAGAACTCTTACTATCTTCATAAAGGAAGTAACACGATTATACAAAATGTTTCCATCATTTTGAAGTTTCTATTTATGTAAGTAAAATACTTTGCAATTAAAATACAACTTTTTTTGCCATACTTGCTGATACTTAAGTAGTGTATGCTACCTGATTCTCCTTATCACTAATTGCCTTTTTAATAAACTATTGCTAGTATAAACAGACACCTAGTTCAGTTTGATTGAGAAACATTTCAAAAATGGTTTTATATAGGCATTTTTCTTTCCCCAAAATATCTTAGCAATTTTTTTAAAATCCAAATTTTGATTAAACAATGTAAACTTACCTCATATTGAAGAAAAATCTTTCTCTCATATTTGTCCCTGCTAGAAATCTTTTTTTTTTTTTTAATTTTATTTATTTGACAGACAGAGATCACAAGTAGGCAGAGAGGCAGGCAGAGAGAGAGGGAAGCAGGCTCCCTGCTGAGCAGAGAGCCCAAAGCAGGGCTCGATCCCAGGACCCTGGGATCATGACCTGAGCTGAAGGCAGAGGCTTTAACCCACTGAGCCACCCAGGCGCCCCTCAGAATCCTTTATTAACAATAAATGCCTTATTCTAGGAATGAATGGATTTTGGCTGAATATGATGCATTTTTTTCTCTAAAATTTGTTTTGGGATTTTTTTTTTAAGACAAAAGATATGTATAAAAGATTATATTATCAATTTCCTATTTTGGTTCCTTGCATCCTATACGGACTTCCCCAAAGGTAATTTTCATTAAATCTTACACTGTTCCACTGCCACACCTTCACCTCTTTGTGTTCGCTTCAGTCAGAACTCTCAGATTCAGAAATATATAGAGGGCGATCTTTCTGTGATTGATTTAGGGAAGCAGGTGTAAAATTTTGTGACTTGAGTTTTTTTTTTCTTGCAAGTCTTCTCTTTCAAGTCCCTTAATCTGATATAAAGGACAGGGTAGTCTGTAATCACACTCTAATCTCTATTGGTCTAAATCCAAATAATTTCCTTCCGTACCCTGCTTGGTTGAGACTTAAATCCTTTATTATTCAATGATCCTATTTTTAAACTCTGCTTGGGAAAGCAGTGGTGACTTTTGATGCTAATCCTATTCAGTCCACTGACTCTATCCCCTTCAGGGAAATGGCCAGAGATTTTTAAGGGCGTAAGTATATAGCAGCAGTACAACAAGAGAAAGAGGAAAGCTAAGTTAGAATTTTCAAAACTACAGAGGATAATAAAAATAAATCCTTTATATTAAAACCCAGGTATATTTATTCTGATGAGCAACCTATTTATTCCATTAGAATAGTTAAATCCTTTAGTCACAGTTTTTCCTTGCCTAGGAGTTCATAGTTAGAGGATTGTAGGATAGGCAGTTGATTTTATATTCAAGGCAATAGCACTGGCAAGTCCTCAGACACTTCAAATGAAAATTGAATCTGACCATTTTCCATGTTAAAATTCTAGATAAATGTTAATTAATATAATTTCTCATTTGGAAGTTGCAAACAGCCAAGAAGTAATACACATAAAAAACCATTCAGACAAAGCTCTGAGCTGTGGGTCAGAATACCTACCTGGATTCCATGTTTGAGACTCCCATGATGATCGAGTAAGTATATAAAGCTTAGATTCTAAATCAATTTTTAATAAAAAGGAGTTTAGATCAATAATGATGACATCATTTTAGCATTACAAGACTGTGAAAGGCAGTCTCATAAACACAATCTTTGTGCTCTAGGCCACATTAGAATGCTACCTTGCCAAGAGATAAAGAGCCTTCATATCCTGTGCTGGGCTCATCACGTTGTGTGAGAGCATCTTCCCATGTTTCAGACTCAATGCCTACAACTTTGTTGTGTTTAAGTATATGGCACCTAGCCAACCATGCTGCTATGTCTGACCCCTCTGAAAAGAGGATGGGGTCCTAGGGCTGCACGAAAACAGTTTACAGGTCAACTGCCTGTGTTGGCTACCAAAAGAGAACTGCTGGTCATGGGGAACCATTGCCCACTGCAGAAGCTGCTCTTGCTCTGTTTCTCCTCTGAGTAAAGCATTGTTATATCTAGTGCTTGACTGTATTGTGTTCCCCTTGCACACTGCAGTACCACCATGCAGTGGGCAGAAGTGTTCAGATTTCTACTTCTGATAATAGGTACAAGATGCCACGTATTTATCATAAAATAATGACCTGATGGACTTCATGTGGATAATGTAGTAACAATTTAGCTAACATATGCCTAGTCACTTATCTCTTAATCATAAGAGTAGAGATAATGTTTGTGTCCTTTTTCTTGTCATGCCAGTATACTTCTAGTCCTTCTAGTTGGCATGACCTTCCCTCTCTATCTCTTAATTTCTCATTCTTTAAGCCGTAGGTCTTAACATATATTTCTTTTTCTCTCCCTTCCTGGAGAGGGATAACCTTTGCCAGTCCATCCTATTTCTGAAACTTATGCTTAAGTTTACCGTAGTACTGATTGCGCTGATTTGTAATTTTGTATTGATTTACAAATTTACACTTTCTATTACAATATGAGCTTCATGAGGACAGGATTCATGGCTTATAATACATATGATATTAACATGTATCATAAAGATACTACTCAAACTTTTTGCAAATGAATACCTGAATAAATGCTTGGATATTCTGATATTTCCTCCTTTCTCAGTTCTTCTTTTAAAGAATCACAAATTTGGGGTTCCTGGGTTGCTTTAAGCATCTGCCTTCAGGTCAGGTGATGGTCCCACCATCCTGGGACTGAGCTCCACATTAGGGAGCCGGCTTCTCCCTCTTCCTCTGCCTGTTGCTCTTCCTGCTTGTGCTCTCTTTATCTACCAAATACATACAATTAAAAAAAAATTATAACAAATTCTTATAAGTCAGAAAATAAATTGTCTTTCTCTTTTTTTTTTTTCTTTTTATTTTTATTTTTATTTTTTTTTTATTTCCAGCATAACAGTATTCATTATTCTCTTTTTTTTTTTTTAAAGATTTTATTTATTTATTTGACAGAGAGAGATCACAAGTAGGCAGAGAGGCAGGCAGAGAGAGAGGAGGAAGCAGGCTCCCTGCTGAGCAGAGAGCCCGATGCGGGACTCGATCCCAGGACCCTGAGATCATGACCTGAGCCGAAGGCAGCGGCTTAACCCACTGAGCCACCCAGGCACCCTAAATTGTCTTTCTTAACCTATATTTCATAGTGTTCATGAGCTCAGGTTTGTAAACAGACCAAGATTTGGATACTGCTCTCTTTCTAGACTAGTGACACAAAGGAGGTCTTGGAACTTTCCTCACCCTATAGTTGTCATCTTACATTAGATGATTAATTCCCAAAATTAACATTTATTTCACATATAACAATTATAGCACATAGATGATAAATCATAATACTTGATTTTTCTCATTTAAAAATACATTTATGGCTTCTGTCCTTGACAAGTAAAAATTTTGTGATTGGATTCCACTTGGCTTATCACGTATAATCCTGGCTAGAGTTAAACCTGTTTTTTTCTGACTTCTGGTGCTGGTTAAGATGGAGCAAACCCACTCCATCCTGCCCCCTACCACCACTGCTTATGACTAAAAATGTGGACATAATGCCAAAAGCAACCACACAAGGACTCTTAAAAGTGAACAGTAGCAAGTAGATTGTACAAAAAGTCCACACTGAAGAATGACTGGTAGAGGGGTCAGTTTTCTGTTTCGTACCTGGCTCTTTGACCTGAGCATGGTCAGAACTGCAGAATTACACAGCAGGCAGAGAACAAAATTTTCCTAGGAAAGCCCTTCTGTCTTTTCAGAAGACTGGGGGAAGGGGACTTTGAGATCCCAGAGGAAAATCTTTCTCTCTCTCTCTCTCTCTCTCTCTCTCTCTTTTTTTTTTGGTCTTTCTCTCATCCCTGTTTTCACGTCAGCCCCAGTAATAAAGCTATACTGCTATGGTGCTATGAAAAGCGCTCCGAAAAAATCCAAAGTGAGAAAGCCCTGTGATCGACCGTGTATGTGAGGAATCACCATTATTTTATTCTCTCTCATCATTTGACACTTGCCCTCAAGGATGGACCCAGTCATATATAATTATGTGGCAGGACAGGGGCTAAAATTCTGAGAGAAATTATTTTTCCAACCAGAAAAGGTGGGGAATGAGGACCATGGGTATTAGAAACTGTGCGGAAAATACTGAAGAAGAGTGAGCTAAAGAAGCAGGTTCTCTTGCTCTATGTATGAACCAATACATGGACCTGGTTCACCACCACCATTAACACTCAATAACACAAAGCAAAGGATTTGATAATGGAACTATGATATAAACCACCAACCAACTATTTTAGTCCCAGATGCATAACTCAAGGAAAGATAGTTAAAATTTTGAAAATACACTGACATTGGAGTTATTGCCACAAAAGATGAAGTACAACTTGTCTTCTGGACCTAATCATGTCATCTGCCTTCTAAAATCACAACAGTGATACAACAAATAGTATTCTCCAGAGAATTTGAGCAGAGTCTAGAATCTCCCAATATTGAATATGTCCAGAGTACAGTACAAAATAACACCATGCCAAAGGGTTAGGGGAAGGAAAATGTGATTAATTATCAAGTGCAAAGACAATGAAATGTCAACCAGGATTGCCAGGACAATGATATTATCACACAAAGACTTGAGCAACAATCCATTAAGTAAAGATTAAACACTATTGAAAAGTAGAAATTCATAGCAGAAAAATATAAATCATAAAATATATAAACAAAAATTTTAGATATATATCTGAAATTTAAAAAAATAGTTAGATGGTTTCAATATCAGAAGAGATGCCAGAACAAAGCACCAGTGAAATTGAAGATCAGTAGAAACTTTTGAATATTAAAAGTAATGAGACTAAGATTGAAAAACTTGTGAAGTAGCCTCTTCATTCTTACTCAGTATCATGCTGGAAGTCCTAAACAGTGTAGCAAGGGAAGGAAAAAAAAACATGAAAGATGCTGGGAAAAGGAAATAAAACCATTCCTATTTACAATCAACATATAAATCTTATGGACAAAAAAAAAAAAAAAAAAAAATCCTCGGGGACTCTACACAAAACCCTCCAGAACTAGTAGGTGAGTTCAGCAAGATGGCTATATATAAACTCAATAGTACAAAAATTAGTTCTTTTTATAAATAACAGCATTAAATACTTGGAAATAAAATTTTAAAACAGCATGATTTACACGACACAAAAATAAAAGATTTAGCTACAAACCTAAGAAAATACAATCTTGATCAGTCTGCTAAAAACTATGAAACACCAAAGAAAGAAATTAAAAAAAGACCTAACAGGTGGAAAGAAATACTAAGTTCATGATTGGAAGTCTTAATGGTATATCAATCTACTCCAAATTGACCTACATATCAATGCAATCTAATCAAAATCCAATATATTTCGTAGATATTAAAAATATTACTGTAAAGCTTATATGTAAAATAAAACAGTTGAACTCTCACTTAATATTGACTCAGTGTAAAACTACAACCAAGACAGTGTGGTATTTTTAAAAGAATATACATAGAGGTAAATAGAAAAAAATGGTGAGTTCTGAAACAGACCCAACACAGATGATGGACTTTTGGCAAAGATGGAGTCCTAATTTTAGATGTGACGATAATCTTTTCAACAAGTGATGCCAGAAAAATTGGACATTCATGTACAATTGATCCTTGACCCATATTTTACATTTCAAAAAGAAATTAACTCAAATAGACCACAGATGTAAAAGTTTAAACTTAGGAGCAAACAGAAGAAAATCTTGTGGCCCATGTTTTAGGCAAAATATTCTTAGATATGATAGCAAAAGTGTGATCCATTTAAAAATGCTAATAAATTGGGGGTGCCTGGGCGGCTCAGTGAGCTAAGCATCAGATTCTTGATTTCAGCTCATATTATGATCTCAGAGTTATGAGATGGAGCCCCTCATCAGGCTCTGCATTCAGCAGGGAGTCCATTTAATACTCTCTCTCTGCCTCTGCCTTTCCCCCCATTCGTTCATGCTTTCTCTTTCCCTCCCTCTCTCTCTCTCTCTGTCACACACACACACACACACACACACACACACACACACATCTTAAGTGGATAAACTGAACTTCAGCAAAACACATTAAAAAAAAAAGCAACACTATCAAAACTGATAGTAAAAATACTGGTAGAGATGCACAGGAGCTAGAACCCTCATGCATTGCTAGTGAGAATGCGAAATAGTACAGCCTCGACATGGAGGAGCTTTGTGGTTATTGTCATTTGAAAAGAGTTGAGAAAAACAAAGCAGGGGAAATAATTCAAAAGTTCAAAAGTGGTTATATTATAACATAGAAGGGTCAGGGAAGATCTCACTGGCCAAAGGAAACCTCACTGAGGAGGCAGTACTTTAATACTTGATCATCCACACATTCTATATTGCTTGCATTCTGTCAACAACTGAGGAATGGTGAGAAATCCATGATAATAATGTAGAAAAATCCAAGAAAGGGTAGTAAATATCCTACCTTTTATCCACAAGACTTTTCATTACATTTTCAAGAATCATTCTAAAACCACTTTTAATATTTATAGCCACACTTTGTGCTGTATTGTTCTGCAAATCCTCAGATGGTCACATCTCTTGTTATTAGGAAGCAGTAGTGTAGAAAGAAACCAGCTGTTTCAATAAAATATATGGACAGTTTCAGTGTTGATATGACATGTATAAGTATGGAAAATAATATATTTTTATGTTATTGCATGATAATTCTGGCAGCACTAATGATATTAGACAGTAAAACTATAAGTAAGAAGTGTAAATTCAAAATGGCAGAACAAAGTCTTATTTTAAAGCAGCAGATATCTTATTTAAAGGATTAATGAAAAAATGGAAGGTAATATCAAGGAATGAAGGCATTAGAAATATGAATCCCAACTCAAACACCAATATAAAAATTGATATGAATTAATAATTAATTTTTAATGAACTCAATTTAATGGGGATAATTTCAAGCAGCTATTTAAGCTATAAATACTTAATATAATTTTTAATACTCTATCATAATTTTTATTATAAAGTATGTTGTTAAGTGTTCATACATTTTATTAAAGCTTAAAAAATTTGTATTTGGGTTTCAAAGCCTCAAACTCTTTGACTTGTTATTGAGGCATTACAGGAAACCTGGCAGGTAGATCATTTTATAAAGCATTTGCATCTCTTCTTTTCAGTATTATAAAAAACACTTTCATTAAGAATATAGCTTATAAATTTATGCTCTTAATATTAAAGTGTGAAAATATAGCTTGCCCCCCTTAAGAAAAAAAAATGCAGCCTCTCTTTACAGAAAATCAATATTTCACAAAATCTTGGACCATAATAGGAGTTAAGTAATAGGCACTTTACAGTTTAATTGCCTTGTGGATGCTTTTGGCTTTTCCATTTCTATTCTGCTCTGAATTTTGCCTCATTTAAATTTTCCATCTTTTCTTAGGGAGATAAATTTAGTCTTTTATTATTTGTGCCAGTGTGTGCATGAATGGAGGCCCATAAACTTTTTGCTCTTTTGTGCTGTTGTTTCATTTAAAAACTATTACCAATAATTTTAGGATATTTTTTTCCTGTTCTGCCATTTAGTGTTGTAAAATCAAAGAGAAAAGAGTCTCAGGGAATAGCCTTAAATAATGGAACATCAGTATAGGGATATCAGGTCTTTGTTCATGCCCCCAGCAATAATCAGGCTTCATCTGGTATAGAAATCAAGATCCAAGGACTCAGTACCAATTATCCTTCAAGGGCTCATGGCTTCTTACTATACTATCTAGAGATGCCCAGGCAACTCAAAGAAAGGTTGGTGATAGCCTCCTTACATATTACAGATTTGTAGATTCTATTACAAATTCTTAATTGATTCATATAAAAATCCAAGAATTAAATATTATGTACATTGTCATTTCCCTTGTATTACAATTCAGGATGCTAAAATTCAGAAAACATAGGTAGTGTGCCAGAAATCACCCAGCAAGATAAAAAAGTCCTGGAACCGCAACCTGAGCCTTTAGTCCCCTACTCCCCAATCTCAGGCTTTTCTTGCATAACTAACTCTACCTTGTACCCTTTCCTCATTTAAAATAAGATATACTGAAAGAGATTCTACTAGACTCTACCATCAAATAATTCTTGCTCTGTGTTCATGACAAGAGCTCTATACTTGACTTCAGTACTTCTCTTATTATATATGAATTTATCAAAGCACATGCATAATCTGATAATTGAAATAGGTGAAACAACTGGACCATCAGAGGTGATTCTGGTCTAAAACAAACAACTGAGAGCAACAAAAGTTAATTTATTATACTATTATAATGGGTAAAATTTGACCACAATACTTAAGAGTGTGATTATATACATCTCTTATTTAATTAGAAAAAAACCCTATATTTGTTTCCTTGAGTCACACATCAGCTTGAATATTTAAAAGGGTACAAAAAATCATTCAGATTACAATTTTAGTTCATCATTTTTTTGACTACACCATCCTCTCATCTCTCAACATCTATAGTTCATTTTCTTTCCCATGTATTTGAGTCATAATATATTTATACTGCTGATCTCTGTACCAATATAGTATGTTCCCGAGCAAGTATTAAATCATTTAAGAACAGAAACAATATTTTAAACTACTTAACATACCTCAAATACATGCTAATTGATTTAAAATAGATATGGTAACATATGTACACACTCATAAGTACAGGTTTCAGTGCCTTAATTCAATAAGCATTTACTGAGCACAACTTCTCTTGTTTATATCTACATATCTGAATGTTTCCTGCATTAATTTTTCAGAAGCATTATCATATCTTTGAACAACAAATTAATAGAAGAAGGAAAAAATGAGGCCAAAAAATTTCTCTGTATTTAAATCAAGATACACCCATAGTATGTATGGTAATAGTATTAGATGAGTTTTTACATCCCATTACTGTAAACTCTAATTTTTAAAAGCTACTTCTCTGCATAAAGTTCATGTTATGAACAAATAAATACCAATTAGATTTTCTCTATGTATGTTTTCACATCTTTTTAACTTAATTTGTTTTATTATGGTCTGCACTCAGTTATTATAGTGGTCATTTCTCAGGTGCTACTCAGTAAAGGTGCTATTCTTATAAGTTTTACGATATTTTTCATTGAGAGAATTAATTTACAAACACACGTAAATCCACACTTAAACATTCTGCATCCATACTGTCACTTAAAAGAAACTTGAATGCTTTTGACCAAAAAAAAAAAAAAAAAAGTATCTCAAGAGTGCTATAGATAATAAAATAATTTTTATTATGCTAACAGGAATCACAGAAGAGTTAAGTAGTCCAAGGACTGAATTTTATATAGAGATCTCAATTTAGGTTCCATTTTAATTGTTAATTACCTATAGTATTAAGTAAGTCATACTCTGGCTAAGCTCCTTCATCCATAAAATGATTATGTTGAGTGTGGAGAAGACAGATTAGTTAAAATTAGATTAGGGATAACTGCCTAATTATCTATGAGAAAATAAACCTGAAAACTAAACTTACTCAAGTTGAAATAGATTCCATAGGCTTAAAGATTCAAATATAAATTAAAAAAATAAAAGAACTAAAATTAAAAGTGATTTTATTTTGAGGCACCTGGGAGGCTCAGTGGGTTAAGCCTCTGCCTTTGGCTCAGGTCATGATCTCAGGGTCCTTGGATTAAGCCCTGCATCAGGCTCTCTGCTCAGTGGGGAGCCTGCTTCCTCCTCTCTCTCTCTCTCTCTGCCTGCCTCTCCGCCTGCCTCTCCGCCTACTTATGATCACTATCTGTCAAATGAAGAAATAAAATATTTTTTAAAAAGTGATTTTATTTTGATTGTTGTATATTTTAGGAATTGGAGAAAATTCTTTATAATCATAACTGAGAATTCAAGTTACATAAAAAAATGCACTTGATAAATTAGACCTTTAACAAGATATAAACATTTTTAAAAGACAAATTGGAAAAATATATAAAAAATAAGAAAAGACTAATGTCCTTAGTATGGTTAAAAACTCTTAAACTTAATATTTTAAAAAAATTAATTAAAAATGAGCACAAGATTAATAGAAGTTTATAGAATTACATATATGTATATGTATATATATAAAAGATGCTTTTCTAACTTCTGGATATGATTCATGTGGCAAAAATCTTGCCTACTAAAAACATCTAGAAATTAAAGATTATAAAATTATAACTTAGTTCACAGAAGAGAAGGAAGAAGAGGCTGAGAAGCAGGAGGAGGAAGAAAAGGAAAGAAACAGAAAAATAGAATAGTAAGAATGTAGATAGATGTTGTCATTATCCAGGGAAGCATTTGTCCATCTACATAAACTAGCAGATGAGCTTTAATTTCACAAGATAGATAAACAAGCTATGAGTTTGTGAAAGGTCAAGAGTTGGCAATGTGACCAACACTTAAAAACTTCCAAGTCTGTAAATGGCTGGTGGGGGGGGATCACAGGGAAGGAAGATACCAATGAAACTTTTATCACTTTTTGTTGGCAATTTGAAGACCCGTAACTCTGCCAGTGCTACTCATAGGAGTGGGATAAATCTTTCTAATAATTTGCAATATCTGGAAATATTCACCTTAAGAAGTCACTGTAAAATTCTGTTCTCAGCAAATGTGAGAGTTAATTTTATGTTTCAACTTGGCCAGGCCATGACATTCAGGTATGTGATAAAACTGCATAGGTATTTCAGTGAAGGTATTTTTTTTTTTTTTTAAACAGAATTATCACATTTAAATCAGTAGACTGTAAGGCAAATTGCCCTCCAATTGTGGGTGGGCCTCACCCAATCAGTTGAAGACTTTAAGGGGAAAAAAAATGACCTTTGTCAAAGAAAAAGGAATTCTGGTAGCAGACTGGCTGAGAACTTGAACTACACTTCCCTGCGTGTCCAGAGTGTTGGCCTATCCTTCACATTTTGTACTTGCTAGCCTCCACAATAACATGAACGAGTTCTTTAAAACAAAACTCTCCGTGTATACACATCTTATTGGTTCTGGTTCTCTGGAAAACCCTGGTGAATACAACATTTAATATCTTTGTACACATGAGGAGAAATACTTGCAAAGCCAGTACGAAGGGATACACTATAATCCAGGTCATGGACACTCACATGAAAATAAAACAACCAAATAAAAACCAGAAAGTTTTCTCAAAACTCTACTCACACACACAATAAAGCATATTAGCTTAAAAAAATTAATAGGAGACACAAAAATGTTAGGTACAGAGTGATGTACTCCATATAGCATTAGAGTAATCGAAAATAGAACCTAAAATTTTTAATATTATTCCAATTATAAAAGGACAACTGAGTTCTTAGGAAGATGAAAACCGGCAGATTCATAACAGATCAAAATACAACAATTAATAATGAAAATATATAGACAGTGAAATTTAAAAAAAAAACCCTCAAATGTGATATATTGTAAATCAGAAAGAGAAAGAAAAT
Organism: Mustela erminea; assembly: GCF_009829155.1. Taxonomy (NCBI): domain Eukaryota; kingdom Metazoa; phylum Chordata; class Mammalia; order Carnivora; family Mustelidae; genus Mustela; species Mustela erminea. Next base: position 181,565,620 of record NC_045614.1, read on the forward strand.
TGGAGAACTGGGTCATCACACTATGTAGGATACAATACAGAGAGATGGAAAATATGTCTAAATAGTAAAAGGGCACTGAGTCTAAAATGAGATCATTTAATATACACTTGAGTTCTTAAAGTGAAATTTAAAAAAGAGGAAAAATTTGAAGATAAAACAATGATACAGTGGGGAGGAGTCAAGATGATGGAGAAGTAGCAGTCTGAGATGACATCAGGTAGCAGAAGATCAGCTAGATAGCTTATCAAACCATTCCGAACACCTACAAATCCAACAGGAGATTGAAGAGAAGAAGAGCAACAATTCTAGAAACAGAAAATCGACCACTTTCTGAAAGGTAGGCCTGGCAGAGCAGTGAATCCAAAGCACAGGGAAGATAGACCACGGCGGCAGGGGCTGGCTCCCGGCAAGTGGTGGAGCAACGGAGCACAAAATCAGAACACTTAAAAGTCTGCTCCACTGAGCAACATAGCTCCAAGGCTAAATAGGGGTGAAGCCCATGCAGGGACAGCATGATCTCAGGACCTGTGGGTCATGGAAGGATCGGGGGTGTCTGAGTGTCGCAGAGCTCACCGATATTAGAGCACGGAAGCTGACTACGAGATGGAGGTGAGGAGTGAGCTCTCAACTCGGGGTTACCTTATGGTTATCTGTGGCAAAGGTGAGCAGGGACCCCATAGGACCCAGGGAGAATCCTCTGGAAAAGCTCAGGGATCTGCAGGGTTCACAGACTCCAGGTGGGGCTCTGTGGCAGAGACAGAAACACTTGGTCACAGGCTGGGTGAGCTTGGAGCATAGCCGGAAGCCAGGGAGATGGGAGTGATTGAGCGCTTTTCTCTGAGGGGGTGTTGAGGAGTGGGGACCCAAGCTCTCAGCTCCTCCGGGCTGGGGATTGGGAGGCCTCCATTTTCATTCCTGTCCTCTGGAACTCTACGGAAAGTGGAAAGCATTAAAAGAACAAAAGGTCCAGAAAGCAAACCCAAGCAGATTACTTAGCCTGGCCCCTGGTAAGGGCAGTACAATTCTGCCTCAGGCAAAGACACTTGAGAACCATTACAACAGGCCCCTACCCAAGAAGATCAGCAAGAAATTCAGCCAAGACCAAGTTCATTTATCAAAGAGAACAGTGGAATTCCAGAGGAGGAGTAAGCAAAGCATGGAATTCATGGCTTTATCTGAATGATTCTGTAGTCTTGCAGAGTTAATTTTTTTTTAATTTTATTTTTTTCTTCTGCTATTTTTAAAAATTTTTACCCTTTCCTCTTTTAATGTTTTTTAACTAGTTTATCTTAACAATTCTTTCAAAAAAAATTTTTTTGAACCTTCATTATTATAGTCAAATTATATCCTTCATTGTATCTAACTTTATTTTTTGTATACAAATAGGGTTTTTTTTCTTCTAAAAAAATTTGGGATACAACTTCTTCCAATAGATCAAAAATACCCTAAATCTAGCACAGGGCTTTGTTCTAGTCTCCAGCCTGAGCAAATTCTCTCCACTTTCTCTTTCTTTATTCTCCCAAACAACTTATCTTATCAACTCCTTTTTTAGAAATTAAAAAAAAAATTTTTTTTCAACTTTATAGTCACATTCCATCCCTTCATCGTGTTTACCCTTATATATGTTTTACATTCTTTAAAAATTTTGGGAGGTAGTTTCTTCTAAGAGACCAAAATACTCCCAAAATTAAGTGGGTGAACCTGTTCTATTCACCAGTGTAATATACACATATTTTCATTTTTATATTTTTTCTTTATTTTTTTTCTTTTTAATTTTTAATTGTTTTATTTTTCTGAACTTCTTTTTACCTCCCCTCCCCCTCCCCCACAATTTGGGGTCTCCTCTGATTTGGTTAAAGTACATTTTACTGGGGTCTTTTCCACCCTTTCAGTATTTTATTTGCTCCTTCATATATTCTTATCTGGAAAAAAGAACAAGGCAGAAAAACTCACCACAAAAAAAAAATTTTTAAAAAACAAAAAAACAAAAAAACAAGAGATAGTACCAAAGACCAGGGACCTAATCAATACGGACATTGGTAATATGTCAGATCTAGAATCCAGAATGACAATTCTCAAGGTACTAGCCAGGCTTGAAAAAGGCATGGAAGATATTAGAGAAACCCTCTTCAGAGAAATAAAAGCCCTTTCTGGAGAAATTAAAAAACTAAAATCTAATGAAGTTGAAATAAAATAGTTCTTAATGAGACACAATAAAAAATGAAGGCTCTTACTGCTAGGATAAATGAGACAGAAAAGAGAATTAGTGATATAGAAGACCAAATGACAGAGAATAAAAAAAAACTGAGCAAAAGAGAGACAAACAACAACTGGACCACTAGGGGAGAATTTGAGAGATAAGTGACACCATAAGATGGAACAACATTAGAATAATTGGGATTCCAGAAGAAGAAGAAAGAGAGAGGGTAGCAGAAGGTATATTGGAGAGAATTATTGGAGAGAATTTTCCTAATATAGCAAAAGGAACAAGCATCAAAATCCAGGAGGCACACAGAACCCCCCTCAAAATCAACAAGAATAGGTCCACACCCATAATCTAATAGTAAAATTTACAAGTTTTAGCGACAAAGAGAAAATCCTGAAAGCAGCTTGGGATAAGAAGTCTGTAACATACATAAAAATATTAGATTGGCAGCAGACTTATCCAGAGAGTGGACTTTCTGGCCTGGGAGGCCAGAAAGAACTGGAATGATATATTCAGAGCACTAAATGAGAAAAACATGCAGCCAAGAATACTATATCCAGCTAGGCTATCATTGAAAATAGAAGGAGAGATAAAAAAAACTTCCAGGACAAACAAAAACTAAGAGAATTTATGAACACCAAACCAGCTCTACAGGAAATATTAAAAAGGGTCCTCTAAGCAAAGAGAGACCCTAAAAGTAATAGATCAGAAAGGAATAGAGACAATATACAGTAATAGTTACCTTACAGGCGATACAATGGCACTAAATTCATATCTCTCAATAGTTACCCTGAATGTAAATGCCCCAATCAAAAGACACAAAGTATCATAATACATAAAAAAAAAACCCATCAATATGCTGTCTACAAGAAACTCATTTTAGACCCAAAGACACGTCCAGATTTAAAGTGAGGGGTGGAAAACAACTTACTATGCTAATGGACATCAAAAGAAAGGTGGGGTGGCAATCCTTATATCAGATCAATTAGATTTTAAGCCAAAGACTATAATAATAGATGAGGAAGGACACTATCATACTCAAAGGGTCTGTCAAACAAGAAGATCTAACAATTTTAAATATCTATGCCCCTAACATGGGAGCAGCCAACTACATAAACCAATTAATAACAAAATCAAAGAAACCCATCAATAATAATATAATAATAGTAGGAGACTTTAACACTCCCCTCACTGATAATGGACAGATCATCCAAGTAAAAGATCAACAAGGAGATATAGGCCTTAAATGACACATTGGACCAGATGGACATCATAGATATATACAAAACATTCCATCGCAAAGCAACAGAATACACATTCTTCTCTACTGCACATGGAATATTCTCCAGAATAGATTACACCCTGGGTCTTAAGTCAGGTTTCAACCAGTATCAAAAAACTGGGATCAATCCCTGCATATTTTCAGACCACAATGTTCTGAAGCTAAAATTCAATCACAACAGGAAATTTGGAAAGAATCCAAATACATGGAAACTAAAAAGCATCCTTCTAAAGAATGAATGGGTCAACTAGGAAATTAAAAAAGAATTGAAAAAATTCATGGAAACAAATGATAATGAAAATACAATGGTTCAAAATCTGTGGGACACAGCAAAGGCAGACCTGGGAGGAAACATATAGTGGTACAAGCCTTTCTCAAGAAGTAAGAGAGGTCTCAAATATACAACCTAACCCTACACTTAAAGGGGCTGGAGAAAGAAAAACAAAGAAAGCCTAAACCCAGCAGAAGAAGAGATATAATAAAGATCAGAGCAGAAATCAATGAAACAGAAACCAAAAAAAACAATAGAACAAATCAACAAAACTAGGAGCTGGTTCTTTGAAAGAATTAATAAGATTGATAAATCCCTGGCCAGACTTATCAAAAAGAAAAGAGAAAGGACCCAAATAAATAAAATCACGAATGAAAGAGGAGAGATCACAACCAACACCAAAGAAATACAAAAATTATAAGAACATACTATGAGCAACTATATGCCAGCAAATTTGACAATCTGGAAGAAATGGATGCATTCCTAGAAACATATAAACTACCACAACTGAACCAGGAAGAAACATAAAACCTGAACAAACCCATAACCAGTAAGGAGATTGAAGCAGTCATCAAAAATCTCCCAACAAACAAGAGCCCAGGGCCAGACGGCTTCCCAGGGGAATTCTACCAAACATTTAAAGAAGAATTAATTCCTATTCTCCTGAAACTGTTCCAAAAAATAGAAATGGAAGGAAAACTTTCAAACTCATTTCATGAGGCCAGCATTACCTTGATCCCCAAACCAGACAAAGATCCCATCAAAAAAGAGAATTATAGACCAATATCTTGATGAACAGAGATGTGAAATTTCTCACCAAAATACTAGCCAATACGATCTAACAGTACACTAAAAGGATTATTTACCACTACCAAGTGGGATTTATTCCAGGGCTGCAAGATTGGTTCAATATCCACAAATCAATCAAAATGATACAAAACATTAATAAAAGAAAGAACAAGAAACATATGATACTCTCAATAGATGCTGAAAAAGAATTTGACAAAGTACAGCATCCTTTGCTGATCAAAACTCTGCAAAGTGTAGGGATAGGGGGTACATACTTCAACATCATCAAAGCCATCTATGAAAAACCCACAGCAAATATCATTCTCAATGGAGAAAAACAGAGCTTTCCCACTAAGGGCAGGAACATGGCAGGGATGTCCATTATCACCACTGCTATTCAATATAGGACTAGAAGTCCTAGCCTCAGCAATCAGATAACAAAAAGAAATTAAAGGCATCCAAATCTGTATAGAAGAAGTCAAAATATCACTCTTTGCAGATGATATGATACTTTATGTGAAAAACCCAAAAGACTCCACTCCAAATCTTCTAGAACTTGTACAGGAATTCAGTAAAGTGTCAGGTTATAAAATCAATGCACAGAAATCAGTTGCATTTCTATACACCAGCAACAAGACAGAAGAAAGAGAAATTAGAGTCAATCCCAGTTATAACTGCACCCATAACAATAAGATACCTAGGAATAAAGCTAACCAAAGAGCCAAAGAATCTGTACTCAGAAAACTATAAAGAACTCATGAAAGAAATTGAGGAATACACAAAGAAATGGAAAAATGTTCCATGCTCATGGAGTGGAAGAACAAATATTGTGAAAATATCTGTGCTACCTAAAGCAATCTACATATTTAATAAAATCCCTATCAAAATCCCATCCATTTTTTCAAAGAAATGGAACAAATAATCTTAAAATTTGTATAGAACCAAAAAAGACCTCGAATAGCCAAAGGAATATTGAAAAAGAAAGCCAAAGTTGGTGGCATCACAATTCCAGACTTCAGGCTCTATTACAAAGCTGTCATCATCAAGACAATATGGTAATGGCACAAAAACAGACACACAGATCAATGGAACAGAATAGAGAGCCCAGAAATAGACCCTCAACTCTATGGTCAACTAATCTTCGACAAAGCAGGAAAGAATGTCCAAAGGAATGAAGACAGTCTCTTCAACAAGTGGTGTTAGCAAAAATTGGACAGTCACATGCATAAAAATGAAACTGGACCATTTCCTCACACCATACAGGAAAATAGACTCAAAATGGATGAAAGACCTCAATGTGAGAAAGGAATCCATCAAAATCCTTGAGGAGAACACAGGCAGCAACCTCTTCGACCTCAGCTGCAGCAACTTCTTCCTAGGAACATTGCCAAAGGCAAGGGAAGCAAGGGCATAAATGAACTATTGGGACTTCATCAAGATCAAAAGCTTTTGCACAGCAAAGGAAACAGTCAATAAAACCAAGAGAGAACTGACAGAATGGGAGAAGATATTTGCAAATGACATATCAGATAAAGAGCTAGTATCCAAAATCTATAAAGAACTTATCAAACTCAACATCCCAAGAACAAATAATCCCATCAAGAAATAGGCAGAGGACATGAACAGACATTTCTGCAAAGAAGACATCCAGATGGCCAACAGACACATGAAAAAGTGCTCCACATCACTCGGCATCAGGGAAACACAAATCAAAACCACAATGAGATACCACGTCACACCAGTCAGAATGGCTAAAATTAACAAGTCAGGAAATGACAGATGCTGGCGAGGATGTGGAGAAAGGGGAACCCTCCTACACTGTTGGTGGGAATGTAAGCTGGTGCAACCACTCTGGAAAATAGCATAGACGTTCCTCAAAAAGTTGAAAATAGAGCTACCCTGTGACCCAGCAATTGCACTACTGGGTATTTACCCTAAAGATACAAACGTAGTGATCTGAGGGGGCACATGCACCCGAATGTTTATAGCAGCAATGTCCACAATAGCCTAACTATGGAAAGAACCTAGATGTCCACTGACAGATAAATGGATAAAGAAGATGTAGTATATACATACACAATGGAATACTATGCAGCCATCAAAAGAAATGAAATCTTGCCCTTTGTGATGACGTGGATACAACTAGAGGGTATTATGCTTAGGGAAATAAGTCAATTGGAGAAAGACAACTATCATATAATTTCCCTGATATGAAGAAGCCGAGAAGCAACATGGGGAGCTTGAGGGGTAGGAAAAGAATAAAGGAAACAAGATGATATCGGGATGGAGACAAACCATAAGAGACTCAATCTCACAAAACAAACTGAGGGTTACTGGGGGTTGGGGTAGGGAGAGGGTGTTTAGGTTATGGGCATTGGGGAAGGTATGTGCTATGGTGAGTGCTGTGAAGTGTGTAAACCTGGCAATTCACAGAACTGTACACCTGGGGCTAATAATACATTATATGTTAATAAAACAAAACAAAACAATGATACAAATATTCCTTATTTATACTCTATGCTCCTTGTCATATCATAGTGAAACTACACAATATAAATATACAATATATTCTATATATACTACACAATATAAAATATAGAATATAGATTATATTATTAAATCCACCAGAGAGCAAGTCAGCTTATTTGTAAAGGAATAAGACTCAAACCTGAATTCTCATTTTCAAGGAGATAAAAACATTTTCAACATGCTGAATTAAAGCATATATAAATCTGGTAGTCTATACTCTGGTATATTACCACTTAAAATAGAAGTTTGAAAATGGAATTTCTATTGGAAACTCAAAAATATTTACTGCTTCTGGACCTTGGCCTGTTACTCACCTAATATTTACTGGAACAGTTATGCTAGTTGTTAAAATATTGAAATAATTCCATATCAGTTTGAAAACAGCTGATGCTCTAAGTCTGGTGGTTGCCTCTCTCTGAATAACAGATTAGGATAGGAGAAACAATGTTAGTCACATAAATTGTTAAGCATTTGGTTAAAAATGAGTCAAGAACTAACTGTATAAAATAGGAATAATTATACCAATCAGTATTTAGACTATCAAAATAAGATGCAACAAAAATGCTTGACAAAAGCAACATAGTAAGGAGTGCCTGGGTGGCTCAGAGAGTTAAGCATCTGCCATCAGCTCAGGTCATTGTCTCAGGGTCCTGGGATCCAGCCCTGCATCCAGCCCTCTGCTCAGTAGGGAGTCTGCTTCTCCCTCTCCCCCTTCCTGCCTCTCTGCCTACTTATGATCTCTCTCTCTCTGTCAAATAAATAAATAAAATCTTTTAAGAAAAAAAGTAACATGTTAGGACAAAAAAATACTTTCAATAATAGTATTATAATATGCTTGCATTTTTTAGTTAATTTTGGATACTAACTTTATTTTTTGTTAAAAGAAATATGTACATTAAAAATTAATGAAAATTAACCACCAAAAGCAAGTCTCAACAAAGTGCAAAGAATTACTAACAAACATGTCACATTAGCTGACTACAGAATAATTTTAAAAAATCAATAAAATAATAATTAGCATGTCTTTGGGAATTTTTGAACCATATTTAAGTTTATTCATCAATGAAAATAAACCTTAAATTATGTTAAAAATATTCAGAACTGAACCATGAAATTCTGACATATCAAAACCTATGAAATGTGAATTATACACAAATTCTTTAATGAAAATGGCCAAGATATAAAATGGACAAAAACCAGGCACCTGGGTGGCTCAGTGGGTTAAAGCCTCTACCTCCGGCTCAGGTCATGATCCCAGGGTCCTGGGATTGAGCCCCACCTTGGGCTCTCTGCTCAGCAGGGAGCCTGCTTCTCCATCTCTCTCTGCCTGCCTCTCTGCTGACTTGTGATCTCCATCTGTCAAATAAATAAATAAAATCTTTTAAAAAAATGGACAAAAACCAAATGGCTTATAGATAAAAAATAAAATAAGGATTTTTATAAAGCAAGACAAATAATGTTGAAAACATGAGAAACAGATACTTTCCTAGACAAAATATGAATTTCTACCACTTACTGAAAAAGTAAGATAACATCTTAATAGTCCCATGCCATTAAGGAAATGGAATCATTAAAACTCTTCACCTTTCCTTATTCCTCTCTGACAACATACATTTTAAAAATATCTAGGTCCCACTGTTTTACAAGAGATTATTTTCAAGTCTTTTAGAAACATTTTTGTCTTATTCAAATTTTTTCAGACAGTAAGGTGGAAAAAAGGAAATATATCTAAATAATTATAACTTTGATATTAAAACTCATAAGCACACTATGAGAAAAATTACAGGTAAATTTCACTTAAAATATAAGTATAAAAGTTCTAAACAAATAAAATCTTAAGTATTAGCTAGTCAATTATTAACTTATTAAAAAAGTATCTTAATAGATGAAAGGTAACTATTTTATGATATTCAACATTTCTTTTTTTTTTAAGATTTTCATTTATTTATTTATTTGACAGAGAGAGACAAGGCGGGGGAGGGAACACAAGCAGGGGGAGTGGGAGAGGGAGAAGCAGCTTCCCCACTGAGCAGGGACCCTGACTCAGGGCTTGATCCCAGGACCCCAGGATCATGATGTGAACTGAAGGCAGATGCTTAATGACTGAGCCACCCAGGCACCCCTCAAAATTTCTTTATTAAAAAAAAAAACAAAAACAAAAACACTAAAACAATTGTGGTAGGCTGATAAATGGCTCCAAAGTTATCTAAATCTTAACCCCTGGGCCCTAAAAATATTATCTTATATGACAAGAAGGATCTTAATATGGAATATGACAACCATATCCTGGATTAAGGATCAGAGCCCTGGATGGAATCACAAGTGTCCTTGTGAAAGGAGGCAGAGGGATATTTTACTATAGAAGAGCACATGGTATGATAACCAAAGCAGCTATTAGAATGATGTGCTTTGAAGATGAAGGAAGAGGCTACAAACCAAAGAATATAGGCAGCCACTCAAAAGCTGAAAAAGGCAAGAGAATTCATTCTCCTACCAGTCTTCCGAAGAAGCCAGTTTGCCATCACCTTGACTTAAACACAGGGAAAATGATTTGGACTTCTGACCTTTAGAACTACGAGACAATAAATTTATTGTATTCTTTTAAACACTGAATCTGTGGTAATCTGTTACCACGGCAATAGGTCAGTGACAAAGATATATGTGGGTGCTTTGCATATCATTTCATTAGCATTATAAATTCATATAAGAAAGGATGGACGGGTCAGGAAAGTTCTGAGGCAATTTGCTATTTACATGGGAAAAGATAAGGTTAGATCCCTACTTCATTCTGTTTGTAAGAAATTAGAGATTTATTTTTATCAAAGATAAATGTGTTGGGGTGCCTGGGTGGCTCAAGTCAGTTAAACGACTGGCTCTTGATTTCAGCTCAGGTCATGATCTCAGGGTCCTGGGACCGAACCCTGCATTCAGCAAGGAGTCTGCTTGAGGATTCTTTCACCCCTTCTCCTCCTGTCCCTTCTCCTGGTCATGCTTTCTTTCTCTAAAATAAACAACTAAATAAAAGCTAAGTGTGTACTACAACCATAGAAAACTTTTAGACAAATATAAAACAACATTATGAACTGGTGGAAAAGACAGCTAAAAAAAAAAAAGACAAATCTATAAAGGAAAAGAATGGTAATTTTGCATCAAAAGTGATATATCATCAAGACAAAAGATATAAACAGTTCCCTAAAAAAGAAAGGCATCCAAATTGCTAATATAATTTTGAAAGGTTCCCAATCTTACTGTCAACCAGGCAAATGTCTAATAAAATAGAAGTAACTATGTACAATTTGTAGGATTCTGGCACGATTTGAATAAAAGAGTTAGTGAAGGAATAGAGAGGAAATACTGGAAGGGTCTAAACTGATACAATCATTAAAAAAGAATTTAGTAATACTAGTATAATTGAAATATACATGCACACACACACACACACACTTTGGTTTGGCAATTTCTCTTATTTACAGTGATTGCATTTATAGTGAAAAAGTAAGACGTTGGAGAATGTATAAATCATTCTAATGAGAATGGACAATATGAAAAATTCATATGAATGAACTAAATAAAAAGAATTTATTTGACTAGGTGTCAGAAATGAAAGAGTCAAAAGATCCATTTTCATAAGGACACATATAGTACGATTCCATTTATATCAAATTTTAAGATACACACATTTCATAAATACTTATATTTATGTTAAAAGTACAATGATATGAGTGACAATTCCTATTAATTCATTCTTTAGTCAATTATTTATTGAGTAGCTCCTGGAGATTCAAAGTCGTCCAAATAAATATGGATTCTCCCCCTCTTCCCTAGTGGAGGAGGAAGACAAAAAGGTAACTGTAAAATATATAACATACTAAGTTGAAAAAGAAATTTTCAGGTAATGTTTTCCTATGATGAAAAAGAAAAGAAAGGAAATATGGAGTGATATTCTAAGATTTGCATGGAAGTTCTATTTTGTCAAATACGTGGAATAAGAAAGAACCTGAAACAATGACCAAATATTAAAACTTTTTAATTTCATCAGTAATGTTTGTCATATACATATATACTTTGTGCACTTAAAATATTTGTTTTTAAAATGTAAAATGAAAACTGATACTAAAACTCTTCATAACTTAATATATACTTAAATAATTTACCATTTTTCATATGTAGTGTTGAGGAGGACTTGGAATAGAATAAATTGCTGTGTTCTTTGTAGCTACCATTAGTAGAAACAGTGAAATAGTGCCTATTCCTTGAATAAAGCAATTCTTCCTCTAATACTCTACATTGAAGGAATAATTCAAAGACTAATAAACTGTGGATACAGATGTTCATTTTGTATTACCTGTAATAGGAAAAACTGGAAACAACTTAAATCAAAAAATGATTATTTAAATAAATTATGGTTCAGCAATACAATAGCATAACATAGTTGTAGAATGACATAGATCTCTGAGTACCAGCATGCAAGTGTGCCTATGATATACTGTTGACTGAAAAAAGTAAGTACCAGAACCATATAAATAGTGTGAAGCAATATTTGGTTAAAAAAAAATCTGTTTATGTATTCATAGAAAATGTCTAGAAGGATAGACATGAAACTATTTATAGTGGTTACCTCTGGGGCATGGAATTGGAAAGGATTTTAATACGAATTTCTTTAGTCCACCTTACACACCTTTGCATTTTTGCATGTTAACTACCAATATTATTTAAAGAATAACAATACAGAATAGATGATCACTAAGTAACTTTTATATATGAAAATTTGATCACCAATCTTTAACTTCCTGCTTCTCTCATTATTTATCATACTTACTTAACAAACTTCATGTCTAGTTAAATACCCTCCTGCTCATTCCATACTTGTAACCATATAGATCAATATGGCTAGAGAAAAACAGGTAACCGTGAGGACTGGCCTCATTTTACGTTCATAATCATTAACATCAAGTATGCTCTTTAGTAGTACCAAGAAATCAAAATGCATTTCCTTTAATCCAGTTAATACCCCAGAAAGCAATTTTCCCCTCTTACCAGCTAAGAATCTTGTTTCCTATTTGACTGGGGAAAAAGCAATCAGGAAGAAATTTCCAGCAACTGCAACTAATCTATCTGTCCCACGTTTTTTCCATTCTGTTGGATGAATTGTAGACTAAGATCAATTATGTTCACACACATTGCACTCAATTCTTTCTCATCCACAAGAGGACATAACTTTAGCAATTCTCTTACTGGTACATCATTATTTATCTGTCTCTACTGAGTTATTTCCAGTAACATAGCAGTGTTCTACAATCCTTCACATCTTTAAAAAAATAAAATAAAAAGTTCCTTGCTCTATATCCCCTTCTAACAAGACCTCATTTCCCTGCTCTACTTTTATAGCAAATACTTCAATGTTTCATTCCCTATACTACTCTATTTCCCTAACTTCTATTTTCTCTTGAATTCACTGCATTCAGCCTGTTACCCCCACCCCCTCATTCATGATTACTATTATCAGAGTTGGCTATGAATGAGGAATCCTCAGTTATCATCTGACTTGGTCTGTAGTAACATACTCTTTTTTTTTTAGTAACATACTCTTGACTTTGCTTCCAGATCATTCTCCTCGTTTCCTTCTACCTTACTGGCAATTTCTTCCCAATACCCTTCATGATATCCTTCTCCATTATCTCATCTTGCTCATGTAGAGAGGCTTAGGGACTAGCCCTTGGTCCTCTTCTCAGTTTTCAATGACATCCAGGGTAATCTTATTTAATACCATTGATTTAAAACCCACTTCCGTGTTGATTGATGACTCCCAGGTATTTAACACTAGCTAAGACCTCTTCTGGAGCTCCATAGTAAACACAATTAACAATTCAGTATTTTGATTTCCCGGTCCTTAAACTCACCATTACACTCTCTCTTCCTCTATTTATTTTTATTATTTTAATAAATGGCAAGTAGATCTTTCTAAGTAATTAAGCTAAACACTTGTTGTAACATCCCATAGCCAGTCTGTCAGCAAATGTGATTGTCTCTATTTTGAAATATTCTGAAACTGACCATTTCACACTATCTCCACCATGAGAATTTTGGTTCACATTGTTATTACTTATCTGGATTATTGCACTAACTTCCAGCTTATCTTTCTGCTCTTTCTTGCCTACTGACGATTCTCAATATAGTTCAGAGGGTTCTTTAAATATGTCAGATCATGTTATTTCTCTGCCTAAAACCTCCCGATGGCTCCCCGTCTTACAGCAAAAGGGAAGGTTTTTACAATGACCTACAGGCCCTACATGATCTCTCTTCCTTTTTATTACTTTTCTGACCTTATCACCTACTATTCCCTCCCTCATTCAGTTCATGACCTGTTGCTTATTGAACACACTAGACAAATTCCCTCCTGAGGTTGGTGCTTTCTTTTCCTTCTCCCTAGAATACTTTCCTACTGCACAGACATTTAAATGCTTATTTTATTTATTCCAGTTCAATTTTATCTTATTTCAAATTTGTTCTTATTGACAACTTTTCGGCAACCTTATTTAACATTATAAAACTGTCCTTCACCCTAGCACTTCCTAGTCCTCTTCTTTGCTCATTCTCTAAAACACTTACCACCACCAGAAACACTAGATTTTCATATTTCTATATGAAGCATAATCTGCAAAAGAAAAATCCCTCATAATGTCAAGACTGTTTCATATATCCTTCTATGCTAAGCATCTAGAAAATGCTTGGGAATAGTATGTTTTCAATAAATATTTCCTGAATGAATGGATGAATGGGTGAATTCTATCAGACTCGAGACAAATTTTCTGAAATGCGTTAAAGGACAAAGTAAGTGATTTAGAAAACCAACCTAAAAAAAATATAACCACACTTGTTTAAATAAGCAATAAAATAATCTGTTATAAAAAGTTGTTACCTATTAAAATTGATCACTTAAAGGGGTGACTGGGTGGCTCAGTTGGTTAAGCATCTGCCTTCAGTTCAGGTCATGTTCACAGGGTCCTGGAATCGAGCCCCATGTTTGGTTCCCTGCTCGGTGGGGAGTCTGCTTCTCCCTTTGCCCTTCACCCCAGTTGTGCTCTCTGTCTCTTTCATTCTCTCAAATACATAAAAAAATACTAAAATAAATAAATAAATAAATAAAATCAATCACTTAAAGTCCAAAAAGTATTAACATTCTTAATGACAATTAGACTATTTTTATTATTAAGACTAGATATTTTTCTGAGGACTTCATATTGATTTTTAGGTCATTATTTGGTAGTTACAATGTGAATTTGTACAATGATTTATAAAATCAAATATTTCAAGATAATCAATTTTAATCTAATTTTATGTATCATTGGCATAAACACAAAAATTTGTAGAAGCACTGATGAAAATCTTTTATAGTAAATTTTCTTATCATCAAACTATCATACTATAACTTGAAAAAAATAGACTTTTTTTCTTCCTTTTTTTGTGGTCTAGATATATGATCTGATAGAAAACAAAAGGTTCCCTTTGTCAAAATTTCTGTATGACTCTTGAAGTTTATATAACTGCCTATCAAAAATCACAAAGAAAACTATCATGTGAAAGACATAGAGAAATTCAGTATTAACCTATTTAACTGAGTTTAACCCCTGATTTCATAAAAATAAATTTGATAAATAGAATCAATTTTATTTAAACATCAAATCCTTTTCTCATAAAATATAAATTAATATAGTACAGAATTAGAAGTCCATAAAGCACACATAGATATGTTGTTAATTTGTTGATACATTGAGCATTTTGTATTCATTATTTTTCCTCACACTGGTGTGACTTTCAAGAAATGGATGGTTGAAGAAATTGTTTTATATGTTAATGTATAATCAATATCATAGTTAAGGAATAATAATCTTTGTAATATTTGGCATTTTATCATAGATACTGGATTTTTCAACATCCCATTATTTAAATGCATAATTTTTTTTGAAGATTTTATTTATTTAACACAGAGAGAGTACAAGCAGAGGGAGCAGCAGAGAGAAAAGCAGACTCCCTGCTGAGCAGGGAGCCAGATGCCCAGCTCCATCCCAGGGCCCTGGAATCATGACCTGATCTGAAGGCAGACACCCAACAACTGAGCCACCTCGGTGTCCTTAAATGCACACATTTTTAATAACTTCTAAAAACAAAAGAAATGTAATATATCAGTTTGAATAGATGTGTATCAAATTCATGTTCACATATATACATACATAATGTGTCAATTTATTCTGTATTTAAATAAGATATAAGATCTAAATAAGCAAAATAAATAAATATAAAAGCTATTAAAATAGTTTCATAAGCATCTTTTTATAAACAAATAATGTATATGTCAAATATAATCAGCTGATTAATATGACAAGGGTGGAGTGGATAACAGATGTTTAAAACTGAGATATTTGGAAAAAAGAGGTACTACCAACCGGTTAACATACAAAAGCAGAAATGAAGACAATTTAAATTATAGCTACCAAACTCTTTCAGCGTAGAAATACAAAATTGCTCCTGGTCATATAAATGCATATGAATATTACGGAAATTGTTTCTCAAAGATATACCCCCAGGCAGGCCAAGGACCCATTCAAATGTCACTGCTCTACTGATTGTAGTGGGTGGTGGAGTAGTTTCATTTCTAAAGATAATTTTGCCATAATAGTTTTGAAATTATTATAAAGTAATAGTGTTGCTTTGCTTATGCAAGTTTAAGTCACTTTTAAGGCAATTTCCCCCGAAAAGGAAGAAATTAAAAAATGGTTTGAACAATGATGTTTTAACCATGATTAAAGATATTAAATTCCATTAAGTTCCCCAACCAAAAATCTCTTGATTTTTTCAGAATACTTCTTATACACATGTACAGCATCTATATATTTATAGCAACTTCTCTTTTTTAAAACCTAAAATTGATTTTGTAAATCTCCAGGCACTTTAAATGATTCCCTATTACCTTCTAGATATCACAGAAATATTCCAATGTGTCAATAGAAACAATTCTTGAACAAGAGCATTATAAACTAAGTCAGAGGGAATTCACAGGTTCCCTAACGTATTTAAAAATACTGTTGATTCTTGGATTTGAAATGCAGAAGTCCATTTATACATAGATATTTTTACTGTATGGTACTATAAACATATTTTCTCTCCCTTAAGATTTTAATAACATTTTCTTTTCTTTTTTTTTTTTAAGATTTTATTTATTTGACAGAGAGATCACAAGTAGCCAGAGAGGCAGGCAGAGAGAGAGGAAGGGAAGCAGGCTCCCTGCCGAGCAGAAAGCCCAATGCAGGGCTCAATCCCAGGACCCCAGGACCGTGACCTGAGCTGAAGGCAGAGGCTTTAACCCACTGAGCCACCCAGGCACCCCTTAATAACATTTTCCTTTTCCAAGCTTATTTTATTTTAAGAATATAGTACCTAATAACATGTAACATACAAACAAAATATAACAAAATATATGTTTGTTAACTGTTTTAAATGTGAGGCTTCTGGTTGACAAAAGGCTATTAGTAGGCAGGTTTGGGGGGAGTTGAAAGTTATACACAGAATTTTGACTTTGTGGAAGTTCAGTAACCCTAACTCCCACTTTGTTCAAGGATTAGCTGTATTCTGTTTTCATTTTGATAGCATCTTAAACACTCAATAATATCTGGACTACCTGAATGAACTGTCCTGCATATAAAAACTGACAAAGGAATTTATTGTTCGAGTTTGTTTTTAAAATCACATTGACACTGTGTTGAACTATTTTAATTTGTAGATTAACAAAGAGAATAATGGTGACTCAATATAGAAAAGATCCATTTATCTGAAAAAAAGCAAAAACACATACTTAAAAAGTTATGCACTATCATATTCATTACAGCACTATTTACTTTGGATTAGATAGGGAAATAATCTAAGTTTCTATTGTTGGATGAATGGCTAAAGAAAATCTCTTGCACACACACACACACACACACACACACACACAGAGGAATATTATTCACTCACAAAAAGGGATGAAATCTTCCCATTTGTGAAAGCATGGATGGATCTTGATGGCATTATACTAAGTAAATCAGACAGAGAAAGACAAATACCACATGATTTGATTTATAGGGGAAATTAAAAACATATTGCCCAGAAAGAACAAACAATTATACTGTGTGGTATATACTAGCAAAGATTTTACAGCACTTTAAATCAGTATGTGACATGATGAACTCAAAAGAACATTCTTAGAGAAACCATATGTTTATTCATATTCCAAGTGCTGATTAAATTTAAACATTATAATAAAAATTAAACAAAAATAAAAGTGATTAATTCACAATGGGGGACTCCTGAGGATGTCTTTTTGAAATGAATTTCTACTTGGCTTAAGAAACCACATCATGCACCATTTACAACTTAACCTTACAGTGACACCATCCAGTAAGTTAATCACTAACACCATTGTCCAGTGGGCACTGAAATGTGGCTAATCTGCATGAGGATATGCTATAAGTATAGATAATAACCCACAATTTCAGGAAGCCTGGGTGGCTTAGTTGTTTAAATGTCTGCCTTTGGCTTGGGTCATGATCCCAGGGTCATGGGATTAAGCCCGGCATCTGGCTCCTTGCTCAGCAGGGAGCCTACTTCTCCCTCTGCTTGCTGTTCCCCCTGCTTGTTCTCGCTCTCTCTCTCTGACAAATAAATAAATAAAATCTTAAAAAATATATTTTAAAAATCCCATAATTTAATGACTTAGTTAAAAATATATATATTTATAAATAAGTACACACTTATTTGATAAGCATTTAGTATAGAATTGTTGAATCATTATTTTATTTTTTTTTTTTAAGATTTTATGTATTTATTTGACAGAAAGAAATCACAAGCAGATGGAGAGGCAGGCAGAGAAAGAGAAGGAAGCAGGAGCCTGCTGAGCAGAGAGCCCGATGCGGGACTCTATCCCAGAACCCTGAGATCATGACCTGAGCCGAAGGCAGCGGCTTAACCCACTGAGCCACCCAGGCGCCCCCCGAATCATTATATTTTATACCTGAAACTAACACTGCATGTTAATTATATTTCAATTAAAAAAGAAAATTATATCTAAACATCTAAAAAAAGGTCAGAAGACCTGAATACTTTTCCAAAGAAGACATACAGATCACCAACAGACACATGAAAAGATGTTCAAAATCACTTATCATCAAGGAAATGCAAATCAAAACCACAGTGAGATATCATCTCACACCTGTCAGAGTGGCTATCAAAAAGGCAAGAAATGGGACGCCTGGGTGGCTCAGTTGGTTAAGCAGCTGCCTTCGGCTCAGGTCATGAACCCAGCGTTCTGGGATCGAGTCCCACATCGGGCTCCTTGCTCGGCAGGGAGCCTGCTTCTCCCTCTGCCTCTAGCCTGCCACTCTGTCTGCCTGTGCTTGCGCTCTGTATCTCTCTCTCTAACAAATAAATAAAATCTTAAAAAAAAAAAAAAGACAAGAAATAACAAATGTTGGAGAGGTAGAGAAAGTGAAGTCTTATACATTATTAGTAGGAATGTAAATTAGTGCAGCTAATGGAAAACAGTGTGGAGATTCCTCAAAAAATTAAAAATACACTAACCATTGATACAGCTCTTCCACTTCTGAATATTTATCTGAAGAAAACAAAAACACTAATTCAAAAAGACACATGCAACCCTAGGTTTATTGCTACATCGTAATAGCCAAGATATGGAAACAATCTAAGTATCCATCAATGGATGAATGGATAAAAATGAAATCATTCTTAGCCATAGAAGAGAAGAAAATCTTGCCAATTGTAACAACATGGATGAACCTAGAGGGTATTATGCTAAGGGAAATAAGTCAGACAGAGAAAAACAAACATCTATTCATTTATATGTGGAATCTAAAAAACCAAAACAAATGACCAAGAAAAACTCACAGATACAGAGAACAGACTGGTGAGTATGAGAGGGAGAGGGGTAGAGGACTGGATGAAAAGGGTAAAGGGATCAACTGTATGGTGACAGCTGGTAACTAGATGTATTGTGGGGATCTATTTTTTGTTTTGTTTTTAAATATTTATTTATTTGATAGAGATTGAGAGAGAGCATGAGCAGGGGGAGGGTGAAGAGAGAGAGAGAAGCAGACTCCCCAGTGAGCAGAGAGCCTGACTCCAAACTTGATACGACCACCCAGGGATGAAGACCTGAGCCCAAGGCAGACACTTAACCCACCGAGCCACCCAGGGGCCCTGTTGTGATACTTTGTATGCAGTGCATGTAAATATTGAATGATGTTATATAGCTGAAACTAATATGTTATAAATCAATTTTGCCTCAAATAAATGAGAATCTAAATATTTTATTAAAATGGTACATTAATTCCATATTGGAGTGATAATACCTTAGAAACTCCAGATAAATAAAATAGATTAATAAATTTAATTTTACTATTTCTTTTTATTTTTTTAATGTGGCCTCTAGAGGGGCACCTGGGTCGCTCAGCCAGTTCAGTCTTTGCCTTCAGCTCAGGTCATGGTCCCAGGGTCTGGGATGGAGCCTCAGGTCAGGCTTTCTGCTCAGTGAGGAATCTGACTTTCCCTCTCCCTCTGATCCTCCTCCTGCTCGTGCATGCTCTAACTCTCTCAAATACATGAAATCTTTAGAAATAAATAATGTGGCTTCTAGAAGACTTAACATTTCATATATGGCCTGAATTTTATTTCTATTGGGCAATGCCATATTACAAGATTATTTGCTATCTCTGTATCATGTGCACACATACTCTGCATAATGTAAACTTCCAGGTCATCTTGAATTAAAAGTCATACTTTTTTTTAATATTTCCGTGTTTTTGCAGATAATTTTTTTTTGGATAGCCCCTCATATCTTTCTATTCCTGAAGAATCCCTACTAATAATTCACTACTTAGCTAAAAGGTTAATACTCCTGTGAAATGCTCTTGATTTTTCCAAGTTAGATTTTCCCTCTTCTGAGCACTTCTAGCCCCTGTGCATGTCTATAATGTAGCACTTTCACATATTCCAACTCTTTTTCTACATGATTATTTTCCTGTGAGATCTTGAGGCTGAGAATATTGTTTTAATTAGCTTTTCATTCAGTCTTTACCCTGCTATCTAGTAAATGTTCAGTATGTACTCAGTGAATATTCAGTAAATATTTGTTGAATGATTTAATGAACGAACAAAGACTGAACATCTATAGTTACAATTGAAAGTGCACACTTTATTTATAAGTCAGATGGCAACTGAATTATCTTTGCCCACAAATCTATGAAAGGCAGGCTAAACCCAAGGAAGCTTAAAAGCCTCTTCAAATGAGGTTATGAATCTGTCACTTACATTTCTGAGATTCTGCTTTGTATAATTTATCTCACTTATAGATTGCTTCTCTTTTCTAGGGATGCTCTTTCTCTCCCTCACTTTATCCACCCATATGTGGAATTAGGCCATTCCTAAATTTCCAAACACAAAATATCATACAAAGCCCTTGTGTTTGTAATAGATCTTATTTAGGGCTTGCTTTGGTGAAAGGAGTTTAGATTACAAAAAGGAAACAACTTTAAAAGAAATATAAGATACAAGCACTTAAAATCTTTTCCCCACAGTACTCCAACACGGGAATATTTTTTATCTTTTTATCCCAGAGACCCTGTCACACAGCTGCTGCTGCTGCTGCTTCTGCTGCTGCTTTTTCTCCTCCTTCTCCTTCTCCTTCTTCTTCTTTGGCTTTTCCTATTGCTTTCTCCTAAAACTCTTTTCCTCTACCTTTCACTCTTGAAAGTCCAGGGGGTCTTCTCCTTATACTTCATTAGATATTTACTTATTTCTGCAGGTCTTACTTTCAGATTATGTATTCTGTAGCTATTAAGACAATCAGAAGAATTAAACGTCTTTTACTTACTGACAATTATCATTTATCATGGGCATTTGTGTCGGAAAATAACAAGTTCTGTACTCAACAATGCATGGAGCATATGAGGACAAATATGTTACTTTTTATTGGAATTAAAACCACTGAGATAAATACAATATTGTGAAAACAAACATCTAGAAAAATACTGTGCATTTTTATGTCATTTTCCTGGATCTTAAACCTAATTGGTATATTCAATTTAATATATTTTATAAGATAAATATGAATCACCACAGACTGAGATTTTTGTATTAGTCTCCTTTGTATTTAAAGTTTTTTACCAACTGCCAGATGTACTAGAAATAGTAAGCAAATTCTGACAAGTGAATCAATAACAGGATAAAATAGTAGGTACTTTTACTAAGTAATCAGCATAAAAATTCCAGAACTACAATACCTAAATAAGTCTGCAGGTTCACCATAAAATAATCAAGAACCTAAAACAACAACAACAACATTTTGATTAAGTTCACTTAGTGTTAACTAGAGATTTAGAACAAATAAATTTATTCAGAGAAAATTCAAAATTATCTATTTCCAAGTAATTGTGGTCTGAAAAGCACATTTTTAAATAGCAAGTTGTTCTCCCACTTCATACATTCTGTTCAGCATTGGCATCAGCTCAATTTTATTTTAAGGTATGTGCTTCACTAATGCCATCCAGTAGTGATGTGGTCTAAACTAAGTCAAAAGCAGAAACCAAAGTGTTTAGGAGGAAAAAAAAACCGTTCAAGATATATTTAGAATATAGAATCAGTAAGGTATCAAAAAAAATTGGGTGTGGTAGTTGAAGGAATAATTAGGATGGGTCTCATTTTTTTCAGGTGCATGCAAATAAAAGACACAGTGATGATAGCTATGAGAAACAGGAATCTAGAGATTCTTCTTGGTAATCCCTAATTGATGCAAAAATTAGATGGCAACTGAGAGATGAAAATTTAAAAAAAAAGAAACTTCAAGAAAAGAATGTGAAAAACGAATTGATCCACTAGACTGCAGTAAGAATGAAGAAATGAAATTTCACAGTGTTTCTTATAATTACAGAAGTGCATGTTAAATTTTTTTAAATTTCTTTTTTATTTATTTTCAGCATAACAGTATTCATTATTTTTGCACCACACCCAGTGCTCCATGCAATCCGTGCCCTCTATAATACCCACCACCTGGTACCCCCAACCTCCCACCCCCCGCCCCTTTAAAACCCTCAGATTGTTTTTCAGAGTCCATAGTCTGTCATGGTTGACCTCCCCTTCCAATTTCCCCCAACTCCCTTCTCCTCTCTAACTCCCCATGTCCTCCATGCTATTTGTTATGCTCCACAAATAAGTGAAACCATATGATAATTGACTCTCTCTGCTTGACTTATTTCACTCAGCATAATCTCTTCCAGTCCCGTCCATGTTGCTACAAAAGTTGGGTATTCATCCTTTCTGATGGAGGCATAATACTCCATAGTATATATAACCACATCTTCCTTATCCATTCGTCCGTTGAAGGGCATCTTGGTTCTTCCCACAGTTTGGCGACCGTAGCCATTGCTGCTATAAACATTGGGGTACAGATGGCCCTTCTTTTCACTACATCTGTATCTTTGGGGTAAATACCCAGGAGTGCAATTACAGGGTCATAGGGAAGTTCTATTTTTAATTTCTTAAGGACTCTCCACACTTTCTCCAAAGTGGCTGCACCAACTTACATTCCCATCAACAGTGTAAAAGGGTTCCCCTTTCTCCACATCCCCTCCAACACATGTTGTTTCTTGTCTTGCTAATTTTGGCCATTCTAACTGGTGTAAGGTGATATCTTAATGTGGTTTTAATTTGAATCTCTCTGAGGGCTAGTAATGATGAATATTTTTTCATGTGTCTGATAGCCATTTGTATGTCTTCATTGGAGAAGTGTCTGTTCATATCTTCTGCCCATTTTTTGATATGATTGTCTGTTTTGTGTGTGTTGAGTTTGAGGAGTTCTTTATAGATCCTGGATATCAGCCTTTTGTCTGTACTGTCATTTGCAGACATCTTCTCCCATTCCGTGGGTTGCCTCTTTGTTTTGTTGACTGTTTCCTTTGCTGTGCAGAAGCTTTTGATCTTGATGAAGTCCCAAAAGTTCATTTTGGCTTTTGTTTCCTTTGCCTTTGGAGACATATCTTGAAAGAAGTTGCTGTGGCTGATATCGAAGAGATTACTGCCCATGTTCTCCTCTAGGATCCTGATGGATTCCTGTCTCATGTTGAGGTCTTTTATCCATTTTGAGTTTATCTTTGTGTACAGTGTAAGAGAATGGTCGAGTTTCATTCTTCTACATATAGCTGTCCAGTTTTCCCAGCACCATTTATTGAAGAGACTGTCTTTTTTCCACTGTATATTTTTTCCTGTTTTGTCGAAGATTATTTGACCATAGAGTTGAGGGTCCATATCTGGGCTCTCTACTCTGTTCCACTGGTCTATGTGTCTGTTTTTATGCCAGTACCATGCTGTCTTGGTGATCACAGCTTTATAGTAAAGCTTGAAATCAGGTAGCGTGATGCCCCCAGTTTTATTTTTGTTTTTCAACATTTCCTTAGTGATTTGGGGTCTCTTCTGATTCCATACAAATTTTTGGATTATTTGCTCCAGCTCTTTGAATACCAGTGGATTTTTTTTTTTTTTTTCAAATTCTACAATTAGTCCTCATTTTATTCTGTTAAAGTCTCTGGGAGCAAGTTCCACTTGGTTGTTTTTTTTTTTTTTAATTTTTTATTTTTTATAAACATGTATTTTTATCCCCAGGGGTATAGGTCTGTGAATCGCCAGGTTTACACACTTCACAGCACTCACCAAAGCACATACCCTCCCCAATGTCCATAACCCCACCCCCCCTTCTCTCAACCCCCCTCCCCCCAGCAACCCTCAGTTTGTTTTGTAAGATTAAGAATCACTTATGGTTTGTCTCCCTCCCAATCCCATCTTGTTTCATTGATTCTTCTCCTACCCACTTAAGCCCCCATGTTGCATCACCACTTCCTCATATCAGGGAGATCATATGATAGTTGTCTTTCTAGCGGAATTTTTATCAGAATGGCATTAAAAGTATAGATTGCTCTAGGCAGTATAGACATTATAAAAATGTTTATTCTTCTGATCCAAGAGCATGGAATGGTCTTCCATCTTTTTGTGTCTTCTTCAATTTCTTTCATGAGTGTTCTGTAGTTCCTCAAATACAGATCCTTTACCTCTTTGGTTAGGTTTATTCCCAGGTATCTTATGGTTCTTGGTGCTATAGTAAATGGAATTGATTCTCTAATTCCCTTTCTGTATTTTCATTGTTAGTGTATAAGAAAACCACTGCTTTCTGTACATTGACTTTGTATCCTGCCACATTGGTGAATTGCTGTATGAGTTCTAGTAGTTTGGAGGTAGAGAATGGATAAAACAACAGGACCCATCCATATGTTCTCTACAAGAGACCCATTTTGAACCTAAAGATACACCCAGACTGAAAGTGAAGGGATGGAGAAGCATCTTTCATGCATATTAAATTTTTATACCTACATTTATTTATCCTGACAGAAAACAGGAGTCTTCCGGTCAGAGTACAGACTATTTATCCTCATGGCAAATTTAGCCTTGATTTCTTATGTTCTAATTTCCAATGGGGCGACTCAGTGAGGGCCATATGTACCCTGCATGTACAGAGTTTATACTTCAGGAGATCAACCCAGAAATCATGGAGTGATTATAGAGGACAGCTGGCATTTACCCCTCATTCTCTCTGGACAGAAAGTGAACTTTGATTTGGAATGTAAAGGCACCCTATCTGGGAAAAGGAGATAAAGGTCTCTAGATATCTTGATAGCTTTTCATTTAGAATATAAATAAAAACCTCCAGGAGAGTTGTCTCTTAATCTCTCTGGATAACTTATAGGGGAGGAAAAACAAAAACAAAAACAAAAACTTTTGTTATCCTCTTAGTGTCTCTGTCTGGCCCTGAGAATTAAGTTGACATAAAATAAATTAAAGAAGAAAAACAGGGAAGTTTTATTTTTATATGTACATGGGAACCTTCACAGGAAAATAAAGACCCCCAGAGTGGTTAGGTATAAGTAGTTATATGAACATATATAAGTAGTATTTGTGCAAAAGTAAAATATAATGGGAAACTAAAGCAAGGTAATGATTATTTTAACAAATTTCATTTGTTCAGTATCTTCTTGGCCTAAACTCTTCTTCTTTGAATGTAAGAATGTTCTTTTCCACCAGATGCCTTTATCTCAAGATTGTTAATATATCAAATTGACTCATTTTAGGGTGATATGTTCTGAACTTTCTTCTGTCTTCAACTTTCCAAGTTTGTTTTCCATTCTAATATCTTTTAAACAAGGGGCCAGCAATCTTTGTTCCAAAAGCTGTTAGGGTGCAGAAACGTGAAAATATTCATGAAGTATTATTTCCTGTCCATGCTGTGGTAATATGGGTCCTATGTTAGGATGAACGGTACAGTTTACAGATCAGGTTGTTTAAGTAGAGTGCCGGTAGATGTTACCAGAATCAAAGAGACAGACAATGTGTAAGGTTAGGGAGTTAGCTTGGTTAGCCCCGCAAACTCTGTAATATCTAACAAATCATAATCAAAGTGCTTCAAAGTCTTTAAAGTAAGTATTGGAATGCCCTAGTGTAAAGGGGAAAGCATATCTAAAGGGCATGAGTCACAACGCAAGAAGGCATTTGATAACCAAGCAAGAAGTAACAGTTGAAAGCCAGAAGAATTTGTAGTCCCCCTGCCCTCCCCCACTTTTGAATCCGTTTCACTGGAAAATAAACGGCCTTTTGCTATGAGGAGAACTGGGTTTAAGTTAAACCATAAATGGGCTGCATGTATTCTGTGATTGGGCTGAGTAAATGTTTACCACAGAACCAGCATTCCAGTGACTTCAGGGGGAAGAGAAGAAAGTGTTTAGGCCAGAGTCAAAGTGGATAAACAGAAAAACTGTTTTCTGTATTCTACTACAGTTCACTTCTGACACTAGATATGTGGGTTTTTCCACATCAAGCCATTCTCTAATTCTCAGTGGCCATGAACTGGGCATCCTCAATTTTGACACCACCTACTTAGAATTAGCAAAGATCACATAGGTTAAAGGCTCAGTACCATAAGACTGCACATCCTCCCACACTTCATACGTCAATCCCAAGTCCCACGTTCCCAACTGCATTTCTGATTAACCAGTTCTAAATTGGGGGTGTAGGGTCCAAGGGCATGCCACCTCACAATGGACCACTTTGGCATATTATTTTAAATAAAAGCTACTAAGAAATAGCCAATGCTCTGTCCCCCTTGAAGTAGGAAATAAGAGTAACAAAAAATACTCTTAGGAAATTATACTTAGGAATAATTTAGGATATTTGAAGGGTTTTAGGACCTCTGACCAGAAACCTGGACAAAGACTGAACTATATACATCTCTTATTTTATCATAATTTACAGTAGAAAATGTCTCAAGCAATTAGATGTGGAGTTTGAATGGGCAATGAATTAGTCTATTTTCCTTGAAGAGACGAAGGACTTGAGATAAAATATTCCTATAATATTCAATCTCTTCAAGGAAAATAATAAAAAAGGCTCTTTAAATAATAATAATAACAAAATAATAATAATAAAAATACAATCACATTCTGAAATAAACAGAACATTTGAGTTAATGTTTGTTAAGTAGTCACTTGTAATAGCCTATTATCTCTTCAACATTAAAATTCATGTGTAATTAAGTTCCAGTTTTATTATTCACAAAAGATAAAAGAATAGCACAAGCTTGGTTTGAAGAGAATGTTGGAAACAGCCCCACACCGTGGGTCTGTCTGTAGCAAACTGAGCATGAGGAAGGTTCTGAGGGAAGACCACCCTGCATGGCTGGCACCCGGAATGAGGAGCAGAGACAGAGGCTTCTCTCCCATCAGGCTTGTTTCTCAGCCTTAAATAGATACTAACATGCAACAAACTAGGGAGAAACCATTTCCATTTATCCCTTCTTCCTAACGTATCTTCACTTACTTTTTCTTCTCTCATTTTTTCCTTCCTCACTCTTCACCGTTTTTTCTTTCTTCATTCATCACCTTTCTACCTGTTTCCTTTCTTTTCTTCAGTTCTTATGTCCTTAGCATTTCTCCTCTTCCTTTTTCTTCCTTTCCTCTCCAATTCCCTCCTTTCTAAGACACCGCTGGCCACTTCCCACAAAAAAAGGAAGCGAGTATTCTAGTTTTTGATGAGTCTTGTGTTCTAGTGAGTGCCCCTTAGAGGTTCACCACATTCTGATTTTTAAAAACAGAATTTCCAGTAACTGCTGAGAGGCTTTAATTCATGGGACTCTACCCTCAGCTATTAGACAGTACATGGAAACTATGCTGTTATGACCTACTTTATGATTTTTTACTGAGCTCTTGAAGATAATGCAATGCAAGTGATCATATTAAAACATGAATACTGGTAGCTGCATTTTACTAAGCATGTAAGGAACTTTAAAGTTCTGTCTTCTAGAGTGCTTATCTGTATCTTTTATATTAGTGGTACTTTTGACAACTTAATTTCTGATGACAATGTACATCTTTGAAACACTTTATTTTTCATTAATATTCTTATCTATACTTTAACCCTGATAAAAAGAAACAACAGAAGAGCCTGGATAGCACAGTTGGTTAAGCATCTAACTCTTAGTTTTGGCTCCAGTCATGATCTCAGGGTCATGGGATTGAGCCTCACATATGGCTCCACACACAGCATGTTGTCTGCTTGAGGATTCTCTCTCTTCACCTTTCTCTGCTTCCCCTGGGCTAGTACTCTAAATAAATAAATAAATAAATAAATAAATAAATAAATAAATAAAATAGAAAGAGAGAGAGAGGAAGGGAAGGAGAAAGGAAGAAACAAAGAACAGATCCCCAATGGAGTCACTTTCGTTAAGCCACACTGAGACCAGGAAACTAAAGGGATACCATTTTTTTTCTCTCCCTCTCCTATTTCTATTTTTGTTAGGACCCCCACCTCCACCTCACACACATGCCTTATAGAACAGATAATGTATGTTTTCCTTCTGAAGATCAAGGTGTTAATGATTTCTTTGGCGTCTTCAGGTATAATCAATAACATTTAAGGAGTGACTTGTCTGGGTTATCCTGACCATTTTCTAAGACCACTGACTACCAAGACCCTTGGTTCCAGGGGATAAGTTACCTACAAAGCACACCGAAATAATCATCTTTGTTCACGGATGTCTGAGAGGACAAGTGCCCTGGACCACCATTCTTAATAAAAACCCCAGGCCTCAAGCAAAGAGGAGACTCACTCTCCTTTCCTTTCCAAGTCTTCCGGATACTGTCTGTATTTGTGGTGTCTTCAGTAAACTCTGCTCTCACCTCCTTTCAACTCACATTTGATTTCTATCCTACCGAAGCCTAAGACTCTCTTGACTAGTCCTATGGGATCTTCCTCTGGGTCCTTGGACCCACCAAGATTGATCAGTAAGACCCCCCTAGCCTTTCTCTCTGAAGGAAGATGACCTCATCTTAAATAATCCTTGATTTTCTTTTGCTAATAATCTCCTTGTCCCAGCATACTTCTTCCTATTAGATCCTTCCACTTCATACAAATCCTAGGAGATCCTTTTTATTTGCTAGATGAGAAGCTGCCCCATTATTCACTGAATAAAGCTAAATAGATCTTTCCATTTACTCAGCTGAATTTTGTTTTTTAACAAGCCATATTGCCAAATAGTCAGCTATACATTTCCTCAGTTTTTTTCAGAATGAGAGTGGTCAGAACAGAACTATAATAGTCATGGAAACACAAAATAACCCAAAATGTACATTGACATGTAATAGACATTCAATTATGTTCCTCAAAAATCTTGTGGAGAATTAAAAATTCATTTTTGTATACTATTACTAAAAACAAGTCTTAGGGGCACCTGGGTGTCTCAGTGGGTTGGGCCTCTGCCTTCGGCTCTGGTCATGGTCTCAGGGTCCTGGGATCAAGCCCCACATCAGGGAAATCTCTGCTCAGCAGGAAGCCTTCTCCCACCTCCCCTCTCCATCTGCCTGTCTCTCTGCCTACTTGTGATCTCTGTCAGTCATATGAATAAATAAATCAATCTTAAAAAACAGAACAAAACAAAACAAAACAAAAAAGTCTTAAAATGTTTACTTAAAAAAAAAAAAAGACCTCAAGAAGAATTCACTCAAATAAAATTTCACTCTATTGGGGGTTTTAAATATTAGTTATTAAAATTTGGCACATGTTTTGTTCTATTCTTGTATATTTGGTTATTATTTTTAGAACTTCTTATTTAACCTAATCAAGACTAGGATGTCCCCAATCTTTCATTATAAAAACAGAACATGTGAAATTAGAGGGAAAAAAACAAGTTTGGCAAAGTATTTTAACTTCTTTAGGGTCATTTCAGTTCAAGTTTTGGGCAAAGATTCAGGCCAGTTCTTATTTTATCCGAACTAGTGCATCCCTAATCATAATGCTAGCAACCAGCTGTGTTGATTCATTTGTATCTAGTACATGCTTTTATTGTGCTAGAGAGGAAAAGAACTTCATTTCATTCTGTGCTCAGACAAGGGTATTTTTCATCAAAAACAACATAATACCATCTCTGATTTTTGCCACATTCCATATGATAGTTGTGAATGATCACAGCAAAATATGTCTTAAGCAACTTTATGACTAATTTAAATAAAAATTTTGCCTTTCTTGGGTATGAAAATAAAAGCATTTAAGGTTTGCAGTATAATAATTTATAATATAGAGTGTTATAATTATTTATAACACAGACTCTATATTACGTTACTAGCTAATGGAATATGCTGAAAGATGCCCCAAACCACATTCAATGTTGATATGAAGTTGTCTGTCTTGTTATTTTTATGTAGGTACTTTCAAGAAAAGGTACTATGAATGTGAATGACAATGGCACTACATATTATATTTATTCACATATTTAAATGCCTACACCCTTCAGCATTAGTTTAATATCTGTTTCTATATTATTATAGAGGAAAGTCACTTTCAAATTCACTTCAAAAATAAATTCAGCCAATTTTGATTCATTTAAAAATAAGACATACAGCAAGTCTAGTAACTGACAATATACCAAAATATTTTACTTCATCTTTTAAAATGTTGACAATGGACAAGTTACCTGCTCCACTAGGTGTTCCATATAAATATCATGTGTAATCCTAGTTCTAACTAAATTTTAATTGAATGCAATACAATCAATTATATTATACTTTTCAGGTACTCCAAGATTAACAATTAGGTAATATTATTTCTATTTTTAGAAATAAAAACAAGTGCAAATGTATTTATACATATAGGATTCCCACGCTCTGACCTACATAATCTGGAAAACCTAAGAAATTAGAATGTACAATTTGTAGCTTAAGTCTTCTATATTGTATTTGTAACAAAAATCATTTTAAATACCTTGATATGTAGGACTATACTGAACAAAATATTCCAATGTTCCTCTAGAACTGACTTGTTTGAATATATTTCTGAAACATCAGAGAACCTAAATTTCCTTTATACTTTTTATAATAAAAGCATGCGAGTCTGATTGATAAGGAAAAGATACATATTGTAATAATAGACAGTACAGTCTTTTAATATCAAAATAATAGTTTTTATATGTGATAGGAACTCAAAAACTGAGAACATTAAAAAATAGAGTAAAACATGGGGAGGGTATGTGCTTTGGTGAGTGCTGTGAAGTGTGTAAACCTGGTGATTCACAGACCTGTACCCCTGGGGATAGAGTATTATGCCTCCATCAGAAAGGATGAATACCCAACTTTTGAAGCAACATGGACGGGACTGGAAGAGATTATGCTGAGTGAAATAAGTCAAGCAGAGAGAGTCAACTATCATATGGTTTCACTTATTTGTGGAGCATAACAAATAGCATGGAGGACATGGGGACTTAGAGTGGAGAAGGGAGTTGGGGGAAATTGGAAGGGGAGGTGAACCATGAGAGACTATGGACTCTGAAAAACAATCTGAGGGTTTTGAAGGGACGGGGGGTGGGAGGTTGGGGTACCAGGTGGTGAGTATTATAGAGGGCACGGATTGCATGGAGCACGGGGTGTGGTGCAAAAATAATGAATACTGTTATGCTGGAAATAAAAAAAAAAAAAAAAAAAAATAGAGTAAAACAATATATCCTGTCACTGAACAGTCTCAACCTATATTTCCATAAAATCACTTGTCTCGTTTCAAATGATCACTTATTAAATAAACCAATATTAAGAAAAACATTTTGTCGATGCTTCTACCAAGCCCCCTTTTCCTCATTTCTTCAAGTTTCTGCCCTGGAATTTGTGCTCAGTGAAGGGCAACTCCAGTAGGTGGAGTAATAGCAAAACAAATACTCTCTGTGACTCTAACTTTCTACTTCTATTGTCATTTTGGGGGCAGAAATTAGCATAAATTAGGTTAATACAGAAGATGAGGTAAATATAGAAATAAAAGCATAAGTATAGACAAATGCATTGCTTTACAGAGGAAATGTATTGCTGTAAACCAAAACTTACTCCCTTTGGTTTTCAAATTTCTCTGTATTTTTCCTTTTCACTTTTAAAACTTTACCTAGAGAACTTTTCATTTAATATAAAAGTCTGAGAGACTCGCTTGTATTAGCAGCACCAAATGTGACAGAGTGCTCCTGAGTAGTGTGTTGAGGGAAAGTGGAGAGGACAGACTCAGGCAACTTCAATGCTGATATTCTGATTGTTTGAGATTTTAGAGAAAATTTTCTAATAACGTCATGGCCTTGCTAACCCACACTCATTTAGCCTGGTCAGAACCTTCACTCAACCTTCCCTGTCCTGAGCAGAAAAGCATGACAGAGCGATCTCTGCCAAGCAGATCAGCTCATACTCTGTTAGGGAGGGATGCTTTCAAGGCATCTAACACTATGTCTCTTGGGGATCACATAGAGCTTTCACCAGCAAAAGTTTACCAAATATGCATGAGAAGGAAGATATATATTAATGTATTCTATCCCCATATTTTTATCTATCATCTATCTGTATTTATACCTATAACCTATCTATATCTAGAACTAAAATGTATGTACTTCATAACCATCTTTTGTGGTTCACAAGAGAAATCTCCCTTCCTCCTAGGCTCTGATCAGAAAATCTTGTAAAGAACTTCAATTGAACAAGTACGAATATGCCTGGTGTCCAAAGGAAGACCCTGGTATTGCTCCCAAAATAGACAGCAAGTTATAGACATCCTTTCTGAGTGCTTTCTATCTTTTGTGGATTAATTTAATGCTCAGATATTTTAGTTGAGAAGTATGAAGATCTGAAGGCTAGCTTGTTTTAATGTTTTTCCTTTGGCTTGTCACATAGAGTATGTTAGTCCATGTCTTAAAATTTAGATGACATGCACTATTGTAGTAATATACAGGAATAGAGAATCCTCAATATTTTCTTATTCTCAAATACAACAAGAATCAATTTAAAAGGAGGGGGCACATGGATGGCTCAGTTAAGCATCTGACTTTGGCTAAGGTCATGATCCCAGCATCCTCAGCAGGAAGCCTGCTTCTCCCTGACCAGCTCCTCCCTGCTTGTGTCCCCACTCTCTGTCTATGTCAAATAAATAAATACAATCTTAAAAAAAGAAGTTGAAACAACACACATTTCCTTAGTCTAAAATTTGTTTCCTTGTGTTTTATCTAATCTGTGTCTTATCAGCTAGATAAATTTAGTTACTATTTTATCAAATATGCATGAATGTGAAAATATTAATATAAGCTATGAATTCCATATTCTATATATCTTCCTATTAACCATTTCTCTTTAAAATGTTTAACATTATAATTATGTATCATAATTTTTAAAAAATGACTATAACTACCTAAGTTATTCAAAATAAAACATAAATATTTAAATTTATCTCACTTATATTTTATTTATTTTTCTGTATTTAATATAATTAAGAAACAAATATATAGAATGTGATATGCACACTTTTACACTCTAAGTTTACCTCGTAAGAATCAATAAGTAATTGAACATAGATTCCAATATCTGAGAGCACCTCACAATGGCAATTTTTGTTAGCATAATTGAATAGCACAGAAGTTAATAAAAAATATTTTAAAATCTAAACAAAAGTGAATCTTTAATCAAGACTAATCTTGATTCTTTTTACAAATGTTAAATAGAGGGAAAAATTAATGCTCTTGTGTAAATATTTCCTACTATATAATCAACTCAAATTTTGGTAATTTCTTTGTCCATATAACTCCATATCTCTCACAAGTAGATTACCAACTTTTAACAGAAGAGCTACAGAATCCCTGAGGACACATTGACATTTTTTCCTCATTTTGAGGGGATGAAAAATTAATGAGTTACTACCAGGAGGATAAAAGTATTTTATCAGAGAACAGTCAATAAATTAAGTGAAATACATTTTATTAGAATATGTTATATTGGCAGAAGGGATCCTTCCTTTCTCTGATCTCACAGTTTCATGTGGAAACACTTGGGTTAGGATATCCTTCTTTATTTATCTTTTATTTCTTTCTTGAATGGTTATCTGGGGGTGGGTTAAACAACAGCAACAACAAAACTGTCATCCACTGCTTTAAAATTTCTTGACTTTGTAGAATTAAAGCACTGAAAGTTTCATTTTCTGGACATATAATTTTGTGTTTTGTTTTTGTTTTTTTTTCCCCCCCCACCTCATTCTTCGA
Source organism: Mustela erminea (assembly GCF_009829155.1). Lineage (NCBI taxonomy): Eukaryota > Metazoa > Chordata > Mammalia > Carnivora > Mustelidae > Mustela > Mustela erminea. The sequence continues at coordinate 181,599,380 of NC_045614.1, forward strand.
GAGGCAGAAGTCTTGAAAACTCAAACTGCTTTGTAGATACAACCTCCCTGGGATGGGAGGTTCCAAGGCATTTATAAGTACAGGAAAAGGGGATAGTGTGGGAAAGGAAAGAGGAATAGCCAATCCATTTTAGATACAAATCTAAAGTGATTTTCAAGACATTTGTAATAAAAAAATTTTATATCCACCTGGCTGTCTCTTGTGTCTTATTTTTCAATTTGTTTCTATTTTAGGAGAAAAAATAAAGTGCTATATATTGACAATCATAATCCCAAGATATGTGTAAGACATTCTAGTGAAACTCCCTGCTGACTATAGTTCTATGTTAAATATGGCATCAATTTTAAAATACCTTTCAGCTTACCTGAAAAGAGATCATATCAAATCAATTTTATATATTATCATAGTATTTTATGTAATTAGTAGTGTCTTCTAAAATTATTTATAGCCTGGATATAGTAAAAAAAAATAACAATGCAATCTGCTGAGGACATGATAATTTTTTCTCTGATAAAGCAGCTGTATGAATTTTAAGGTCTTCATATTAGGCCCTTATAACATTAACATAATGTGTTAGATTTTTCCTAAGAACTTTTAGAGTCTAGAGGTGAAATCAACCTTATTATAATGAAGTAGAAATTATTTAAATAGTAGAGTTAATTTTGTCAATATGTATTGTCTTAAAGCTTTTTGCATATGAAACTTCAGTTTACTAAAACACATGAATGAAAGCATAGATAAGACTATTTAAGACTGTATCCACTGGCATTAAATTAGAATGAACACAATTATAAGCACATTTTTAAATAATTAGATCAAAGTTCTATAATGTGGTTATTCATTCCAAATGAATACAACATATAGAATATTATATAACCTCTTTTTGAGAAAAATATGTCATTCCTATTAATTTTATAATTTCCATTTAAAGACAACATCACCGGTCTTAAATTTGAGGTAAAAGTTAAAACAGGAAAAATAATTTAGTCATATAAACCTATTTGTAGACTATTTATGTATAGATATGTAAGCAAAAAAACCAGGAGAATCAACTCAACAATAAGGTTAAAAAAGAAAAAGAAAAACCAAAACCTATAAATCTATATGCAGGCTATTGTTCAAGGACAGAAAGAAGACTTTTTCCACAAAAATGTAAGAGATTAATGGATTTTTAGATAGGAATGGATTTTTAGAGACTCACCTCCTAGTCCCTCTGACATATGGACATATACAACTTTGAAAGCATAACATGATTTAAAGTAGAATGCTTTATATGGCACATTGTGCCTTGAAAATGATGTTTCCAGTCTGAATGTAATATTAGCACAAAGAAAGTACATTCCAGAGAAGGAAAAAAATCATTATGTAGTAAGTTCCATCTTATCTAGATGGCAAAAGAGGTCATGTCAGTCATGAAGGACAATTCCAAACTATCACAGCTGAGCAAAATTCCATTATAAATCATCTCAATATAACATCTCAATATACATAGATTCAATTTTACAAAGTCATCAAATCATGACCTCATTTTGATAGTGATATATAATGTAACTGTGGATCTGGTTTCACTACTAACTAGTTGTGCAATCATGGATTGACACTTCCCCTTTTTGAATATTGTCTCCATCTATGAAATACAAGGATTAGAATAGGTGATCTCTAAGGCCCCTGTAAAGTGAATATTCTGTGTTTGTTCCCGTAAAATCATAGAATATAACAAGAATGCTGTTCTTGATTCTCAGTGTCAGCATTCTTGAATGAGATTATGTTGCATTTTAAATGATGAATAAAAGAATTTCAGTTAAACTAAGTGCATCAATTCCCTAGAATGGTGAATGAATTCTTCGCCTGCTCAGGGATGAGAGGAGTCACTCATCATTAATTTATTATAAAGGCAATGCTTCTTGATGTTTGGGAGCCTTCAAATTTAGTTCTACATGATGATTAGTTCTCACCACACCACATACATTACTATACACACACACACACACACACACACACACACACACACAAAATAAGGAGTCTAACAAATCTAACATTCCAGATAATTGTAATTGAGTAATAGTCTCAAATCATTGAGTGTATTAATTTATAAAAGTAAATTTTATGTTCATGAAATAGACCATTGCAGGTTTTTCCAATATCGCCATTATTCATATTTTGGTCTAGATCATTCTTTGGAGTGGGGTGCTTTATTGTGTATTACAGAATGTTTAGCTGTTGCAATATCTTTAGCTTCTAGATTTTAGTATCAACTTCTCTCAAAAGGTTTCAACAACAACAACAACAAAAAGCATCTCCTGGGGACTCATGCCTTCTAGAGGACAAAATGTCCCCTAATTAAGAACCACTGGCCTATCGCAATGCTATCTGTGTGTATGCTATCAATAAAGCTCTAATAGTTCTCCAAAAAAGCTCTCATCTTAATGATCCATGATAAATTGCTTCATTTAGGTTTAGATGTTAATTACATTTAATGTTGACTTCTAGTAGTGTAAACATTATGAAACAAAGACTCTTTTAGCTTAGTTTCTCTTAAAACTTAAAATTATAAGAAATCTATTTAAAAACACAAGGTTCACAATACCCAGAATATGGAAACAATCGGTCCTCTGACAGATGAATGGAAAAATAAAATGTGACATACATACATAATGGGGTATTATTCAGCCAACGAAGAAGGCAATTCTGCCATTTGCAACAACATGGATGAAACTGGAGAACATTATGCTAAGTGAAATGAGTCAGAGAAAACAGATACTATATGGTATCACTTATATGTCCATTAAAAAAAAAAAGGCCATTTAATAGAAAGAATTGTTGCTAGGGTGAGAGGACATGGGGATAGGGAGATGTGCATTTAAGAGTGTAATCTTTCAGTTACAGAGTTAGGAGGATCTAATATATAGCAAAGTGACTGTAAATAGGGTATTGTGCACTTGAAAATCATGGAGAATAAATATTAAGCATTTTCACCAAACACACCCACACACACACAAACACACTAACTGCGTGAGCTGATATGTGAATTATTTTAATCTTGGTAATGATTCTACAACATATATATACATACGTAAAATCATCACATTGTACACTTTAAGTATATACACCTCTATTTGTCAATTATTCCTCATAAAGTTGGGGAAATAAGGCCTCTGCTGAGAAAACAGTTTTGCAGATTTGCTTCCCTTACACAGATTCTCCTCATTACTGGGCAAACATCCGTAAGTTCTTGTGTGCTATATGACAGAAGAGCAGCTGACTGAATGTTGTGGCCTTTTCTATGACCTCTATGTTCATAAATATTTTTTTGTATGCTAGCAAAAACAAAAATCACTCTTTTTATTACTAGTTTTGAACCAACGAGTTTGTTGGTTCCTAATGAAAATAGCTTATCTACCATGGGTTTTGTTTTTCCCTTTTTGTGGATCTGGGATACTCCATTGTTCGTTTGCATATACACAGCATTATTTCATATATTTAGTATTTTTAAACTAATTTTGATTAAAGCCACCATGTTTCTATGTTCTGGGGCTCCCCCATTGAGGCAAAATCATAAGTAGGCAAAATTATAAATCCTGAAAGTATTATGCATGTCTACAGAGAGAATGCTACTCAGATCATAACTATATAATGACCTTAACCAGGTTTACTTTTCAAGTGTTTAATGATATACTGAGTGCCTCTAAAAGTTTTTGGACCCTTTCTAAAATTAAAGTTGTGCAGTTTTTGTTGTAAGTTCAATTTCAGTGTTTAAACTGGAAAAGAATTTAATAAGAAACAAATAGCTTAATTCCAAAAAATGCATTCAGGGAATTTATGTTGTAATTTGTTGATATGTTAATTAATGAAACATGTTATAAAACTGAGAGTAGCTATTGAGATTTTTCTCCTAGGCCTAAAGAATGCAACTAACATTATTTAAGCTTCAGTCAGTTACTGTAGTGTGAAAAAGGACACTCAATAAAATAGGTAGGTCTATTTTCTCCACAGTAATGATCTTCTTTTCATCATTATTTACTTACTACTAATCTACTAAAGTCTTTCAAATAATACATTTTGCTATCAAATGCATAAAATTTACTTGCCATATTCATTCTTATTAGAAAAATCATCAAACTATAAAGAATATTAAATAATAGAACTGCTAGAGATCTAAAATAGCCTTATAAAAAGGGAACTGAAATGTTATTTTACAGATGTAACTCTTTTTTCTCACTGTCCAATCACATAGTGAGTTGAAGTCAGAATTGGCATTTTATCTCAACCACCACTTGTTAAAATTCCAAGTGAATTTTATAGCATGTTTTCACTTACTATTCAGATATACATTAAAAAAAAAAGCCAAAATATTTTAAAGGTTTTTTTTTATTTAACACGTAAAAAAATTACCTATTTTGTAGTTACTTCTATGTCCATATAATTTAAGGTATACAAAACAAAGGCTTAACCAGTTAAGATAATTAAGTAAAATATAATATAGAAAATATAGATTTAATTGTTAAATGTTTTAGTATATGGAGAATAATTCACTTTTTTGTTATCAAAATTTTTAGTGAAGGATAGCAATATTATCAAGGGCTATTGGATCTGCAGTTGACAGCATACTTTTGTCTTCTCACATCTATTCCCTAACCCTCGATAGTGACCAAACTATTTAAGTTCTTTGTGTCTCACTTTCTCCTTCTCTAAATCTATCTCTACATAAAGGAGTTTCATTAGAATTAAAATAAACCATCTGTGCTTCACAGTCAAATTCTACCAAACATTTAGAGAAAAGTTAATACTTATTCTTCTCAAACCATTCCAAAAAAATAGAAGAGAAATGAAAGCTTCCAAATTCGTTCTGAGGCCAGCATTAGCCTGATACCAAAACGGGGATAAGGACACACAAAAAAGAAAACTACAGGCCAGTATCTCTGATGAACATAGATGTGAAAGTCCTAAACAAAATACCAGAAAACCAAATCCAACAATACATTTTAAAAACCCTACCCCTGATCAAGTGGGGTTTTTTCCAGGATGCAAGCATGGTTCAGTATCCACGAAATCAATCAATCTGATACATCAATTAGAGAAAAAAATTATAACCGATGATCATTTCAACAGAAACAGATAAAGAATATGACAAAGTATAGCATTCATTCATGATAAAAAAACACAACAAAGTAGAGTTAGAGGGAACATAACTCAACATAGTAAAGATTTTATATGAAAAATCTGCAGCTTACATTATCCTCAATGGGGAAAAGCAGAGCTTTTCCACTAAGGTCAGAAACAAGAGAAGGATGTCCACTCTCAGCACTTTTATTCAATGTAGCGCTGGAAGACCTAGCCATAGCAATCAGATAACAAAAAAAGAAATAAAAGGCATCCAAATTGGTAAGGAAGAAGTAAAACTTACACTCATTGCAGATGACATGATACTTTACATTAAAAAAACGCTGAAGACTCCAACAAAAAAACAATAAAACTGGTAAATGAATCCAGTAAAGTCACACGATACAAAAATCAATGTACAAAAATCAGTTGTTTTCCTATACACTAATAATGAAGCAGCAGAAAATGAAATTAAGAAAACAATCCCATTTACAGTTGCACCAAAGACAATTAAAAAAAAAATCTAGTGATAAATTAACCAAAGAAATGAAAGACCTGTAATCTGAAAACTACAAAACATTGATAAAAGAAATTGAAGACCACACAAAGAAATGGAATGTTACTTTATGTTCATGGATTGGAAGAACAGATAGTCTTCAAATGTCAATAATATTCAAAGCAATCTACAGGTTTAATGACATCCCTATCAAAACACCAACAGCATTTTTCACAGAGCAAGAACAAAAAGTCCTAAAATTTATATGGAACCACAAAAAAACCCAGTAGCCAAAGCAATCTTGAAAAAGAAAAATAAAGCTGTAGGCATCATAATTCCAGACTTAAAGTTTTATTGCAAGGTTATAGTGATCAAAACAATATGATATGGTTACAAAAATAGATATATAGATCAATGGAACAGAATAGAAGTCCATAAATCCACAACTATATGGTCAATTAATCTACAACATAACAGGGAAGAATATGCAGTAGGAAAAAGACAGTCTTTTCAACAAATGGTGTTAGAAAAACTGGGCAGCAGCATGAGAAAGAAAGAAATTGGACCACTTTATTATACCATACACAAAATGAACTCAAAACAGATCAAGGATCTAAATGTGAAACATGAAAACAATAAATTCTAGAAGAGAAGATAGGCAGTAATTTCTCTGATATTGTAGCAGCATCTTTCAAGATATGTCTCCTGAGGCAAGGGAAACAAAAGCAAAAATAAACTATTGGGACTTCATCAAAATAGAAAGCTTCTGCAAAGTGAAGAAAACAACCAACAAAACTAAAAGGGAACCTACAGGACGGGAGAAGGTATTTGCAAATGACATATCTGAAAAGGGTTAGTATTCAAAATATGTAAAGAACTGATACAACTCAACACCCCAAAAACAAACAATCCAATTAAAACATGGACAGAAAGCATGAACAAACATTGCTTAAAAGAAGATATACAGACAACCAACAGACAAACAAAAAGATGTTCGTCATCACTTACCATCAGGGAAACCAAAACTACAATGAGATATCATCTCACACCTGTGAGAATGGCTAAAATCAACAACACAAGAAACACCAGGTATTAGTGAGGATATGGAGAAACCGAACACTCATGCATGTTGGTGGGAATGCAAACTGGTGTAGCTCCTGAGGAAGACAGTATGGAAGTTCATCAAAAAATTAAATACAGAACACTCTACTATTCAGGAATTGCATTACTGGTTATTTACTCAAAGAATACAAAAACACTAGTTTGAAGGGATCTACATACCCCCTATGTTTATTGCAGCAATATTTACAATAGCCAAACTATAGAATATATAATCAAAATCATGCAAAACACACAGACACACGTGTTATTCAGCCATAAAAATGAGTGAAATCTTCCCATTTGCAAAAACATGAATTGATCTAGAGAGTATAATGTTAAGAGAAATGAGACAGTCACAGAGAAAGACAAAAAACATATGATTTCACTCATATGTGGAATTTAAGAAACAAAACAAATGAACAGAGGGAAAAAGGGAAACAGAAGGAGAGAAATCAAAAAACAGACTACAGAGAACAATTAGATAGTTACCAGAGAGAAGGTGGGTGGGGGATGGAAGAAAGAATTGAAAGAAACTAAGAGCACACTTTGTCTTGATGAGCACTGAGCAATAAATGGAAATGTTGAATCCCTATATTGTATACCTGAAATTAATACAACACTGTATGTTAACTACACTGGAATTAAATTTTTAATAATTTAAAAAATTTGAATAAAAATAAAATAAACTCTACCTATATAGCATTTTGAACAGGTAAAGATAGTAAGCATTCAATAAGCATTACCCTTTGTAACCAGAGAACTCCCTGTTGTTGTTAATTATGAAACTGTTAATTCATCTTTAAACAGGGGTAATGAAATAATGAAATATATTTTGTAAGGATCATAGTGTTATATATTTCATAAATTATACATTTCTTTGTATATTTCAGCCTAACTCTGATAATATTTCCCTTTACAAAAAGTACCATATTCTAAACACAAAATTCAATAATTGTAATTTGGTTTTTAATTTTAGTTGTTAATAAAACATGAAAATAAATCATTTAAGACTGCTTCCATATACAGGCAAACCTCTCTATCCACCTCTAATTAATATACACTAATCATTGTTAGCATCCCTTTCATGGTTTCTGATCACCTGGCGTATTTCATGTATTTTTTTAAAAGATTTAAAGAGAGAGAGAGAGCGAGACAGCGAGAGATGGAATACAAGCAGGAGGAGTGGGAAAGGGAAAAGCAGGCTTCCTGCAGAGCAGGGACCCAGACCCAGGGCTTGATCCAAGGAGTCCAGGATCATGACCTGAGCTGAAGGCAGATACTTAACGACTGAGCCACCCATGGCACCCTCTGTGTATTTTCTAACTTAACCATCATAATGATCTTATGATTTAGGTATTATTACCATAACTTACCATATGAAACAACAGATTCTGCAGATTCTAGGAGACTGGTGATTCTAAATCAAGTCCATGTGACCCCTTACATATTATTGCCTAAGTGGAATGACAGCCCTGAGCTTCTAGTAAGTGAGCTTCTCTCATCTGAATGCAAGAATTTGCTTAAAGACTTGAGTTTTAGAAGATAAGATAAATTCTACTTTTGTTTTCAATGATAATTATCCCTACATTTTTCTGCAAAATAGAAGCAACCTACTATTAGCCTAGGGTGACTTAGCCATAATTTTTTCATCCATTTTTAACTCATTACTCCAAATTCTCAGTCTCTAAAATATTCTTGTCTCAAATGAAGATGTTGGGGGGAGGTGGTAGGTGAAATCCTGGAAAGTACCTGAGACATGTGCCAGCTGAGACATATCTGTTCTAGCGATGATGTTATAACCATATATTGCAGGGGCACCTGGGTAGCTCAGTGGATTAAAGCCTCTACCTTTGGCTCAGGTCATGATCTCAGCGTCTTGAGAGGTCTTGAGGGGTCTTGAGCCCAGCATCAGGCTCTCTGCTCAGCAGGAAGCCTGCTTCACTCCCACCCCCACCTCTCTGCCTATTTGTGATATCTGTCTATCAAATAAATTTTTAAAAAATCTTAAATATATATATATATATATTGCAAAAAGAAAAATATATATATACATATTTTATATATATATATATATATATCTCAAAAAGAAAAACTTGAGGACCAGGAGAAGTTTGGGGGAAAACTTTAAAAAAAAAAAAGAAGAAAGTAAAAGAAATAAGATGAAGAAGAAAGAAGAAAGAAGAAAGAAAAGTATTTTAAGTTGAGCTGTAATTTAAACTTGACTCTAACTCTAAAACCCATGTTTGAAAGTGAGAATTTTTTGTTATTAAACCAGTTTAAGTACTTTCTTCACTATTGAATACTTTTGTTTAATTTTGCTTTACTTATTTTGCTTATTTTTTCCTGGTCCAATTTTACTTAATTTGTCACATGTGTCTTAGATGGTAAACTTCAAGATGGTGTAGATTTCTTAAAAATTAATTTTCTGGCCCTGCACATTTAGGTCTTTATTTTAAGACAAAAATTACCAAATAATTGTATTATTTTATAATCATTAAATTATTGTTAAATACATAATAATTATGCATTAAATAAATTATTAATACTTAAAACATAATAACATTTTATAATTATTAAATTATTACAAATAATTGTAATTACTCTGTAACAGACAGCCACATCTCTTCATTAAACATTAACAGAACAGATGTATGAATTTCTGAATGACACTCTAGTATCCTGAATGAAAAGTAATAGTAATAGGTATTAAATATTTTTATATTATCTGCCTAGTTATTATGTCATTAAATTTAACTTAAAATATTAATACATAGGGTTATCAAGTAGCTTCAACCATGATAGTTTATAATTTTTAATGGAAAAAAGTAGATTATGAATCATTGCTTTGTCTATGCAATCCTTAGGAAATATCAAATGTATCTAAAAATATGAAATATGCATTACTTTTAAAGAGTAAGCTAAATTAATGAAACATTCTCAGTAAGAACAGCTGGCAGTGAGAGAGAGATTAAAACTGCTCTCATTATAAAGGATTTGCTGTAGAAAGTTGGGTTATTTCTAAACTCAGTACAATAGAGATACAGCAAGACATTGACCTATGAGCAATAGCCAAAATGACTGTAGATAAGGGTTAACTTTGCAGTAATTTACAACTATAAGATCAATATTTCAAGGACAGCACTGAATTTTAGTTAACCTGCTTTGTCTTCTAAAAAGATTTAAATAGATGAGAGTTTAAAAATATAGTATACCATTATATATGAGTTTACAAGTATTTTCCCTACTATACTTTCTACAAATAACTACTTAATATTATGGCCAGATGATAAAATTATCATTTCTCTCCCCCACGATGTAAGGTGATTCTTTATTAAGGTAAGGTGATTCTTTATTATATTTCTGGCTCATCTCTTCAGCAGGTATCAAGAAAAGCTCAAGAGAGGAACCACAGGTTAATAACCTACATTATTAGTTTATTACATATTTGCAGAATGAGTAAATGAACCGGTTCTAGAATTTTAAGACAAAAATTTTAAATGTAGGCATTATTTTCAAGGTAAAATTTGAGCTGCAAATCTGTGAATACTTTAATTTTATTACTTAAAATACCTATTTATATAACATCAATATTACTCATTTCTCCATATGCTTTTCCTTAGAAGAATCAAATAAGAATTAATAAGCCAGAAGTAATGTAATGTGCTGTTTATGATCATTGGAAGAGAAGCCATCTCTCTTTTTATTTTACAACTTTTTCCCCTTTACCTCATTATCTAAGTAAGATGACCTAGCACAAACATAATCTTGGGAGAAAGATAAGTAAATTTTAATTGAAGAGAATAAGAAGAAAAAACATTCTTTTGAAAAACCATCTTTGTTCTCTAAAAAAAATATTTTTACTGTTTTACATAAATGAATTTCCAAATGCCACAGAGATTCCCTTTTACCTAAATCAGTAAGTCTCATAGTTTGTAAGAGAAATCCTTCCCATTTGGGAAATTTGTGGTAATATTGAGATTTTAGCAATACTGACTAAAACTTACTGCCTGTAAAATCTTTTTTTTTTTTTTTTTTTTAGATTTTTATTTATTTATGGCAGAGAGAGAACAGAAGCACGGAGAGCTACTGGCAGAGCAGGCAGAGAGAGAGAGGTAGGCTCCCTGCTGAGTTCCTGCTGAGTAAGGAGCCCGATGTGGGACTTGATCCCAGGACCCTGAGATCATGGTATGAATGGAAGGCAGATGCTTAACTGACTGAGTCATGCAGGCATCCCTGTAAAGCCTTTTCAAGAGGAATCCCAGAACTGATCAGAGACAGAATGATAGAAATAGGATCCATAGTATGTATGAGAAAATATAAACGATTTATAATAAAATTGCAAGAGACTTTTGATAAAAGAATATAAAAATAAGAGCATAAAACCAGCAATAATAATGACATGATAGACAAATAGGTTAACTATAGACTTAAAAACAATAAAAACTGGAAGACTAATATCTTTGAACCACAAGAAAAAATATCCATCGATCTAAATGTGTTTGTATAACAAAACTATTTATTAATAATGAAAGGAAAATAATATTTTCCAATGAACTGGAGTTAACATTACCACAAATAGTTCTTCCCCAGAAAAACTTCTAAAGGACATATTTCCAGAAAGAAACAAAAAAATCTCAGAAAGATATTCTAAGATGCCAGAAAACATAATGGGGGGGGAAAAAAAAGTTATGAGGAAGACAATGTGGAAATACAAGAAAAAAACATGTGAACATCAAGATACCATTTACATACCAAGGACAAATACCTAGAAGAGATCCTTCTAACAGTCCTCAGAAAGATTCAACCATAGGGACACCATGATTTTGGATTTCTCACTCCCAAAACAGATAGATTTCTGTAGTTGAAGGAAAAAAAAAGTCATAAAATTATTAATATTTAAATTAAGGATATCTATACAATAATAATAGGAGTATTGATAATAATATCAAATGTATTTGGCTAAAAATAAATCACAAAAAAATGATCTTTTAAATAGATTAGAATTGACAGAATAAGAGTCTTAAGTATTAAAATAATTCAGAGGACCCATAAAGATGGTGCATAGAAAATATCAAAAATTTCAAACTTCCTGATTTGACAAAGTAAAAAAACAATGAAAAATAGGTAAAAAAGAAACATTTTCAATTGATATGTAAAAGGAAAAAAAGGAGGAAAAAGGTCACAAAAAAGTGGGACAAGCATAAAACAATAAGATGAAGTCAAAATACATCAATCACCAAAAAGAATAAACTTGTCAGTAAACAAAAACAGAAAATCTAAATAAAAAAAAATTTCACAATATGCAGTTTGTAAGAAACACAAAATATAGATACCCCAAAAGTTTCAAAAAATAAAGGTTAGAACAAGAAACAGGAGTAGATATTCTAAGATTCAAAAAGTAGACTTCATGGCAACACACATACACACATACACACACACACACACACATGCACACACACATATCTATAGGAAGGTGAGGGTCACTACATAATGAAGAATGTTTAATTAACCAGGATAATATATACCAATCATGTATTTCTTTTACTTAATTAGTTTTAAGATTATATTGAACCACAGGTGTCATTAAATATAGAAATGCCTGAAGTAATTTATTTTTTTCTAGTGAATTTAAAATTCAGCAGCAAACTATCTAGTGTTGGTATGAAAACTTTGCAATTCAAATTTAAGGACCAGGTATCTTCTACCTTCTCTCTCGGTCAGACTTAGGTATAATCTTCATCCTCATCTTTCAAGACAGTGACATCGTGCTCCATGCCAAGCTAGAGAAGGGACAAACAAGAGGACACACAGACTCTGCCAAGAACCATTTAAAGGTTTTCAAAAAATACATTATACTGCTTATATGCTATTAGTCATGAACCATATCTAGTGATAACATCATGTGGAGATACAAAGGAGGCTGACAAAGGCAATATGCGTTAAGTGTCACTATTATTGCAGAAGTAGAGGACAGATTTCAGAAAGTAACCAGCAGCTTCTGCTTCAATAGGTTCAAAATTCAAAAAGCAGAAGTTGATATGACTCCCCAAATAATAAGTTACCTAGGAATAAATCTTACCAAAGAGGTGAAAGACCTGTAACTCTGAAAACTGTAACACACCGATGAAAGAAATTGAAGACTACACCAAGAAATGAAAAAAACACTCCATGCTCATGGGTTGGAAGAAAAAATATTGTTCAAATATATATATCTTCCAAAGCAATCTGCAGTTTTAATGCAATACCTATCAAAATACCAATATCATTTTCACAAAGTTAGAACAAACAACCCTATTTTAAAAAAAAAAAAAAGATTTTACTTATTTATCTGAGAGAAAGAACAAGTAGGGGAGAGGAGAAGAGGCAGAGAGAATCAGACTCCTTTCTGAGCAGGGAGCCTGATAGGGAGGGTCATCCCTGATAGGGAGGGCCCAGGAAGGCTCAGTCCCAGGACCCTCAAATCATGACCTGAGTTGAAGGCAGATGCTTAACTGACTGAGCCACCCAGGTGCCCCAACAATCCTTAAATTTGTACTGAAGGATGAAAGATCCTCACTAACCAAAGGAACCTTGCAAAAGAAAGATAAAGCTCGAGGCATCATAATTCCAGACTTTAAATTGTATTACAAAGCTACAGTGATTGAAACAGTATGATACTGTCACCAAAAAAGACACATAGATCAATAGAACAGAACAGAAAACCCATAAATCCACAACTATATGGTCAATTAATTTACAACGCAACAGGAAAGAATATGCAGTAGGAAAAAGACAGTCTCTTCAACAAATGGTGTTGGAAAAACTGGACAGCAACATGAAAAAGAAAGAAATTGGACCACTTTCTTATACTATACACAAAATAACTCAAAATAGATTAAGGACCTAAATGTGAGACATGAAACCATACAAATCCTAGAAGAGAAGATAGGTAGTAATTTCTCTGACATTGTCTGTAGCAGGATCTTTCTAGATATGTCTCCTGAGGCAAGGGAAACAAAAGCAAAAATAAACTATTGGGACTACATCAAAATAGAAATTTCTACACAGGAAGGAACCAGCAAACAAAACTTAAAAGCAATGTACAGAATGGGAGAAGATATTTGCAAATGACATATCTGAAAAGGGTTAGTATTCAAAATATGTAAAGAACTGATACAACACCCAAAAAAACAACAATCCAATTAAAACATGGGCAGAAGAAATAAACAGTTTCCCAAAGATGGTTAACAGACACATAAAAATATGCTCAAGATCACTAATCATCAGGAAAATGCAAATCAAAACTACAATGAGATTTCACCTTACACCTGTCAGAACGGCTAAAATCAACAACATAAGAAACAGGTGTTGGGAAGGATGTGGAGAAAAAGGAACACTCATGCACTGATAGTGGGAATGCAAACTGGTACAACCACTCTGGAAAACAGTATGGCAGTTCCTCAAAATGTTAAAAAATTTAACTACCTTATGATCCAGGATTCACATTATTAAGTATTTACCCCAAGAATGCAAGATCTCTAATTCAAAGGGATATACACACCCCTATGTTTACAATAGCATTATTTATCATAGCCAAGACATGGAAGCAGTCCAAGTGTCCATCAATTGATGAATGGATAAAGTAATGTGTGTGTCACAAACATGGGATATTATCCAGACATAAAAATGTTTGAAATCTTGTCACTTGCAAGGTCATGGATATAGCTAAAGAATATAATGCTAAATGAAATAAACCAACCAGAGAAAGACAAATATCATATGGTTTCACTCATGTGGAATTTAAGAAACTAATAAGCTAAGGGAAAAAGTTAAAACAGATGGACAAATCAAGAAACAGACTCAGTTATAGAGGAAAAAACTGAGGGTTACCAGAGTGGAGGTGAGTGGTGGTATGGGTTAAATACTAAATAGGTGATGGGGATTAAGGAGCACACTTTTGAAGAACATAGGGTGATGAGTTGCATTACAGTATTTTATACCTGAATTTAATATAACACTAAGTTAACTAATTGGAATTAAAATAAAAACTTAAAAAGTTGATAGAACTGCAGGGAAATATTCTATCGATCATAGTGGGAGATTTCAACAATGCACTCTCAAAATCTGAGAAGACAATAAAAACAAAAACAAAAACAAATCCATGAACAAAAGAATCACCAAACTAGATTAAAGGACAACTATAGGATGTAAAAATCCTCAACAAAATATTAGAAAACCATTTTCAACAATACATTAACAGTACCATTTACCATGATCAAGTAGGATTTATTTTAGGGATGCAAGGATGATTCGAAATTCACAAATCAATCATCATCTTATACCACATCAGCAAAATGAAGGAGAAAAGTCATAGAATGACTTAAATAAATGCAGAAAAAGCATTTGACAAATTCAATATCTATTCATGATAAAGACTCTCAACAATAGGTTTAGAGGAAACATACCTCAACATAATAAAGGCCATATATGAAAATCCCACAGCTAGCATTATACTGAAGGTGAAATAATGACAGCTTTCCCTCTAAGATCAAGAACAAAACAAATATGTCCATTCTCATCGCTTTTAATCAATAGTACTGAAAGTCCTAGGTACAGCAATCAAGTAAGAAAAAGAGAGAAGAGACATACATATTGATAAAGAAGAAGAAAAACTTTCACTATTTGCAGATGACATGATACTATACAAAAAACACTTAAACTCTACCAAATAACTGTTAGACATAATAAATTCAGTAAAGTAGTGGGATACAAAATTAATACTCAGAAATCAGTATCATTTCTACACACTAATGAATTACCAGAAGAAGAAAATAAGAAAACAATCCTATTTACATTTGCACCAAAAATAATAAAATACCTATGAGTAAACTGAACAAAACACTGTGAAAGAAGTTGAGGACACAAATGGAAAGATACTCCATGCTCAAGGATTGAAAGACAACTGTCAAAATGTCTCTGTTGCCCAAAGCATTCAACAGATTCGTTTCAATCCCTATCAAAATACCAAAAACATTTTTCACAGAACTAGAACAAATAATACAAAATTTATATGGAAACACAAAAGATCCCAAATAGCTGAAGAAATCTTTTTTTTTTTTTTTTAAGATTTTATTTACTTATTTGACAAGAGAGAGAGAAAGGTCACAAGGAGGCATAGAGGCAAGCAGAGAGAGAAGGGGAAGCTGAAGAAATCTTGAAAAAGAACAAAGCTGGAGGTATTACAAAGATATACTACACAGCTGTAGCAGTCAAAACACCATGGCACTGATACAGAAATAGACCCACAGATCACTGAAAAACAGAACAGAGAGCCCAGAAACAAACCCGTGCTTATATGGTCAATTAATATATGACAAAGAAGGAAAGAATATACAACAGGGAAAAGACAAGCTATTGGGACTACATCAAAATTAAAATCTTTTTCACAGTAAAATAAATCAACAAAACAAAAAGGCAACCTATTGAATAGGGAAAAGTATTTGTAAATGATATATCTAATAAGAAGTTAATATCAAATTCTATAAAGAACTTATACAAAAATACCAAAAAATTGTAAAAAGGTCAAATGACCTGAATAGACATTTTTCCATAAAAGACCTATAGATGGTCAACAGAAAAGATGCTCAATATCACCAGTCATCAGGGAAATAATGCAAATAAAAACGCCAATGAGATATTACTTTACATCTGTCAGAATGGCTAAAATTAGGAAAAAAGAAATAACAAACTGGCAAGGAAGTAGAGAAAAGGGAACCTTTGTGTATTGTTGGGAATATAAATTAGCACAACCACTGTGGAAAACAGTATGGAGATTTCTCAAAATGTGGAAGCAACCTAAGAGCCCATTGATAGATAAATGAATAAAGAAGACAAGATGTGGTATATATACAATGAAATATCACACAACCATAAAAAAGGATGAGATTCTACCACTTGCCACACCATGGAATGAGCTAAAGGGGATCATGCTAAGCGAAATAATTCAGATAGAGAAAGACAAATACCATTTGATTTCACACTTATGTGGAATCTAAAAAACGAATAAACAAACTAAAAGCAGAATTAGATCCATATATACAGGTAAGAAACTGATAACCATCAGTTTCTTGGATGTAGGGGGGATGTACACAATGGATGAAGGAGAAAAACAGGTAGAAGCTTCTAGTTATGGAATTAGTAAGTCATGAGAATAAAAGGCACAGCATAGAAAATGTGGCCAATGCTACTGTAATAGCATTGTATGGTGACAGGTGGTAGCTATACTTGGGGTGAGCACAGCATAACATATACAGAAGTTGAATCACTATGCTATACACCTGAAACTAAAGTAATATTTTTTGCCAATACTCAAATTTAAATACGAAATGATTTAAGTCATCTCCGAGTAGTCTATAACTATAGTTATATATTTTTGCAGAAAGTTACAAACTTAATTGCAAGACATGTAAAAATGTCCTGTAGGTTCTATGAAATTGTTAGAACATTTTCAGTACAATTTTTGTAAAATTTACATGGAGTTGTAAGACCCACAAGTAACCAATGGGGTCCTGGAGAACAGCAAGCCTGGAAGATCTTCCTCCATGAAATATCAAGATTTATTAAAAAAAAATATATATATATATTTAAGCTAAGGCATAAAACAGATCAAAGATAAATATATTAATTGAAGAACATTTAATCTATAACAAAAGAATTACTGGAAATAATTTCATCATCATAAATGAGGAAAGAAGAGTATTTAATTGGCAGTGACAGGACAATTGATTATTCATATTAAAAAAAGAAGATGAAATTAGGTCCCCAGTTCATGAGATCTACAATAATCAACTTCACATACAGACTTATAGGAAAAAATTGTAAAAACTTTAGAAGACAAAAGAACCTCCTGTTGGCCGTAGCATAGAAATACTAAGTTCCTTGTTTGGTCATTGTTTACAGGCATTGTATGGAATGTATGTTTTATACATGAAACATATATTTTGCATAATAATTTTTCAAATATATGTGATAGAAATTTTTGTTTTCCATCTCCTGATTTTTGTTTTCTATTTTCACATTTTTAAATGCATCTTGTGGTGAAAGTTACAATTTTAATGTCCAAACAAGGAAAACAATTGAAAAATACACCCCACTAATAACTAGGAATTTGTAAAATAAAACTATAATAAGAAACTTTTATATTCATAACTGGCAATGCCCAACAATACCAAAAACATTAAGAAGAGTACATAGGAAACCATATATACTGCTAGTGGAATAAATTGATATAATTATTTTGGAAATAAATTTGACATTATGTTGTAAAGTCATACATCTAAATATTAAAAGCCTGCAACTGTCCTTCTAGACAAATTACTGCAAACACACATTAGAAAACTGGGAATATTCAAATCAGCATTATCTGTATCAACAAAAAAATAAGAACTGCCCCCCAATATAGAAGATACATAGATAAATCATAATGTATTTATATAACAATGAAATGGCAACAAATGAAAAAAAAATAGCAATAACGTGAGATTTAGAAACAACGTGAATAAATAAAAATATCAAAAACTTCATAAAGTATAAAAACACTTTTAAAACCTCAAATAAAATTAATGCATTATGCAAAAATGCATACCTATAGTAATTACATATAGATGAACATACAAATTAAATTGTAAATTTAAAAAAATTCAAGCAATTTTCACTATAATGAGAGGCATGCCAGTGGAATAGGAAAAACTAATAGATAGCAGTAATAGTTGTGGTTTCATTGATATGTTTTTTATTATGCTACATTACTTACAAATTTGTGACATATTTTATGCAAATAATACGATTGTTCCATGATGCCCGAAAGCAAAATAAAACACGTTACCAATTTTTGTCTTTGTTCTTTTTTTTTAAATAAAAATCACAGAGCTCTCTCACCGAGTTATAGTCAGAAAACTAAGGCTGTAAAAAACATATTGTGCCATCAGTAACAGGTGAGGATTCATTTTATATGAATTAAAATAAAGATTTTAGTTAAAAGCAATTAAATGTACATATACGGAGAGAAGGAAAGGAACTAAATGAGGATGCTTTTCAATTAAGTTTTAGCTTCGAATTAAATATCCCATGTCACTTGCTCAACATCACTGGTTCTGGCTCTCAAGTTAGAAGAATGCTCCTTTCCAAATAAAAATTTTCCATGTCAGCAAAAATGTCCAAATCATCTATTTCACATTGATGCGCCTTTTTAAAAACTTTTCTCTTCAAATCAAGGGCACTTCCTTGTTCCAGATTTAAGAAGCAGATGAAATATATTCTAATAGATTCATATCATAAATCTCTAGTGTCTAAGTAGACCAGAAGAAACATCTATCTGTCCTGATCAGTATCTCCAGAGGCTATTATATTCTCATAAAAAAAAAAAAAAAAAGTTGTCATCTGTGTAGAGCCCATCTCGGTCTCCAGCTTGTCAGTTCAAGAACATTAGAAATTAGAATACTCTTTAGTTTTGTTCATTAAGATGTATTTTTTTTATTCCCCATGATAACCATTAATATTCAAAAAATACAGGAAAATGCCATAAGGCAGGTGCTTAAACTAGAGAATACTACTATGCCAAACACTTGGAGCTTCCCAATTACTACTGGACCCTATTTCCGTCTGGCAACTGACGGTTATATCACAATACAAGTGCCATTTTGAGGCTCAAGTAAGCAGCGTCAATATAACTGCTAGTTGCGGGATGACTTTGTAGTCCTAGAGGATTGCAAGATGTGGATGATTGCTCCTCAGAGGAATGACTGTTGACAGGGCTGGGGAAACAGTTCATGAATGATGAACTGAGAAAGCGTCCAGCTGCTCATGCAGACCTGTAAATGTGCCACACCACAACCTTAGGAAGGATTACAGCAATTTCTCCGTGTCCTACTGTTTGTCTCTGATCAAGAATGACAGACATGTTCAGTGTCACTAGGTATAGTCTAGATCCACACATCCTGCTCTTTTAATGTAATTAAGAGGTAACATCATGAGGAATTGTCAAAATATTGAATTTTTCTGTTATGTCTTGAACACATAACAAGTCTCTTTTTGGAAAATAATGATTAAAAAACAACTCTAAAAATATTTAAAATCAAGGAAGAACTTACCAAGAGTTCATCTTCACCATCTATTCCCAAGACTAATAGCATTTCAGTGACTTGATCAAGACTCACAATATATGCATTTTTAAAAATCAATCTTCCCCTATATGTGAATTTATATAAATATAAGCCTATAATAGGCATGCCTTGAGTTGCTTTAATTGTGGAAAACATTTACATAATAATCCTACAATAACATATTGCGAAAAAGAAGAACATACTTTTTTCCTCTGATGCTTCCTTCCCTGGTAACCACAGCTATAGTATTTACAAAGGGGAAACTATGATGCTTCAAGAAAGACACTTAAAATACACACAAGAATGGAATTATTTACTATTTAACAGATTAAACCCGTTCTATGATGTCTTTGATATTCCTGCCACTATGAATTGTTCATCACATTTGCTCAAATATCACAACATACACCTTAAGTTAGTAGTTTAAAATTTAAGAGTTAAGTTTTTTTTTTTTTGAAAGGTTTTATTTATTTATTTGACAGAGAGAGATCACAAGCAGGCAGAGAGGCAGGCAGAGAGAGAGGAGGAAGCAGGCTTCCCGCTGAGCAGAGAGCCCGATGCGGGGCTCGATCCCAGGACCCTGGGACCATGATCTGAGCCGAAGGCAGAGGCTTTAACCCTCTGAGCCACCCAGGCACCCCAAAATTTAAGAGTTAAGTAACATAATCAGTTTTATGAGCAAATTTTATTTCCCTCCCTTCCCTACATATTGTGTCATCCACTTCATTAGTTATTTGCTGGTGATCTTTGTTAGTCATTAATGAACTACTTTATTTATTCATCTGAATCACTCATTGCCTACTACTACTACTACTACTAACTACTACTACCACTACTACTACTGTAAGACCACAGGATATCTAATATTTTTAATTTTTAAGTGCACAGTATAGTATGTTAACTATAGACATGATGTTATACATCTCATCTCTAGAGCTTAATTCACTTTGTACAACTGAAACTTTAATACCTGTTGAGTAGCAACTTTCCATTTCCCTTCTACTTCCCACTTTTTCTTCACTCTTCCCCAGATCACACTACTGTCTTTGCATATTACCACCATCTTTTTCCTTTTTCTGTTTTATCCACCTGACTCCTTATCAAACCCATTGGATTTTTTCTTATTTTAATTCTCAAACTCCAGATAATGATCCAATCTACATGTGGATAATATTTAAATTGTCAAAAGGAGTCTTATCCTCTAAAAAGAACATCATTATCTAATAAAGAGATTTTATTTTCTGAATATTAGATAAACATTTTATAATATCAATATTTTATGAAGACCTCTCTGCTAAGGAGGAAAGAACATGTTATGCTAGCTAATATATTTCCTGTCAACCAGTCTGTTAAGCAGGTTTTATATACGAATTAAATTTTTGATTATTTTAACGTATTTATTTTTTAATATTCTTTTAGTCTACCCTATTAATTAGTCTTTTGAACAAAATGAAACAACGTTTCCTAACCAGTAAGACCATAAGAAAATTAGCATTTGGATGAAGGTCTAGTTTCTGGTAGGATAAGGTAATGAAACAAGAATTGTCACAGCTCCTCCTAAACAGAAAGGAATTGAAATGCCCTACCATTATCTCAATTCTTAACCAGAATTTAAAATGAAAGTGAAACCCCAGTCTGCTCTATTGGTTGGCTGATGATGATTTTGGTAAATATAATTAATATTCGTCTTAAGTTTGTTTTAAAACTCAATTTTTCAGGAGGTTTTATGTGAGAATACATATTCAGTTATATTTAAGTATATTTGAAAATAAATAGCACATAGCTTAAAAGTGTGGGATATTTAGGAATTTCATTTGGAAACCATTTTTGCTTATTTTCAAAAGAAACCATAATCCTTATATACTGCTTAATCCCTTGTTGAAAAGTTAAAATGTGCCACAAACACTCTTCTGGTTCATTTGACAATTTGAGAAAATGACTGAATCATACACACTTGAAAATCAAAGGTCGTAGTAAGGATAGAAACATATATATACTTTTCTTAAATACCATATATGAATGTGCCTCTTTTCCCTGATAATCTATTTGAAATGGTCTTCTAAGAAAGCAAGGTATTTGGACTAAGTAACTTATTTATAAAGTAATTTACAATGAAACTATATTAGTTATTGTATATTTATATATATGAATTATATTCTAACATCTCAACTTAGAAATCCATGTCCATTAACATTTATGAAATATTTGTTTCTCAATACATCATAACTTTATGATATATTTAGTAATTAATAGTGACAAGACAGATTTTGCTTAATCATTTTTAAGTATTCATTGATAAATTAAATATAGTATACATTTACAAAAACAATGCATTTATGATAAAGGATTTCCTTAGTAACTTTGTATGCTTGGTGTTATTATGGATGCTTCTAGAAGACAAAATGCCAAATTATAGTAACTTAGCTACGTTATTCTTTTATCTGTTATGACAACAATCATCTTATAATATAGATGATTAAATAAGTATAAATGTGTATATTTTATCAGTTTAATAAGTGATAAATTCTCTATAATTATAATTTCTTATGATTATAGGTATATACAACAGGAAATAAAACCAATGATCATAACAAACTGATCATCTCTTTGCTCATGAAAATTTAGTTGGTCATGATAGCACTAATTTATTATGACTATAATCCTTCTTATGTGCAAAATGAACAGAATTTAAGTAGAGAAAACTCTTTAGTTTGAATGTAGGAAAATATATTCCCTTATGTTGTCAAACAAGTATAACGATTATGAATTTGGAGTCCAGAGAAGCAGGCTTCTAAAATTTCAAATCTACTACTTACATGTAACATAACTTTGGGTCAAATTGTGAGTTGCAACATCCTCCTTCAAAAAAAAGAATGTCAGTCAAAATACGTAGATATTATAAGAACTATATGAGAAAAAATTCTTCATATAGTACGAAGTATACAGTATCTGACTAACAGTGGTATCTCTAAAAGTATTAAATTTTCCTTCTTCCTTTATCAGATATGCAGATAAACAACAGTCTAAATAGATATTTTTCATATACTTAAAAAAAGCTTTGGCTAATATACACAAAAATATTTAAATTGGTGAGTTCTGTTAAGTGTACAATTCAGTGGCATTAGGTATGTTAACATTGTGCAACCACCATCACTATCAATCTTCCTAACTTTCATCATCTCAAACTAAAACTGTACCTGTTAAACAGTAACTCCCCATTTCCCTCTGTCCATAGTATCTGGTTATCAATATTCTGTTTATTCTCTGCTTATTCTATTTACTACATAGAACAGACTCATAAAACATTAGTCCTTTTACATCTGTCCTGTTTCATTCAATATCATGTTTTGAAGGTTCGTCCATATTATAGCATGTATTAGAATTCCATTCTTTTTAAAGGCTGAATAATATTCCATTGCTTGTGTATGCAACATTTTGTCTATCCATTCTTCCTTTCATGGACATTTGGGTCACTTTTAACTTTTAGGTATTGAGAAAGTGCTGCTATAAATATGGTGTGTGAACATCTGTCTGACAACTTGCTTTCAGCTCTTTGGCATTTATACCTAGAAGTGGAATTGCTGAATCATGTAGGTATTTAATGATTAATTTTTTTTTAGGAAACACCATACCATTTTTCACAGTAGATACACCATTTTAAAGCCCACCAGTAATTTTATATCCTTGCCAACAGTGTTGTTGCATGCATTGTGTTTGTTTTTTGGCTCTTGATAGTAGTCATCCTAATGAATATGAAATGATGTTTTATTTTGGTTTTGATTTGCATTGCTATTAGTAGATCTTCAGGGTAATGTCTAATCAAGTCCTTTACCCTTTTTTTTAAGCTGAGTTGTTTTTGGCACTGAGTTTAAAGAGTTGAATATATATATATATTCATATATATATTCATATATATATATGTGTTCTGGACATTAATCATATATTCTGGACATTAATCTCCCATTTGATAAAGTATTTGCAAATAATTTATTTTGTTGACTGCCCTTTCACTCTGTTGATGGGGTCTTTCAATTTAAAAATTTTTAAAAAAGACTTTCATTTTGATATAGTCCATTTTATCTATTATTTTCTTTTGCTTTGTTGTCTGTGCTTTTAACATCATATCCAAGAAATAATTGCCACATCTAATGAATCCTATACCCTGAATTTTCTCCTACAGTTGTGTAGCTTCAGTTCTTATGTTAAGGACTTTGACCCATTTTGTATTAATTTTTCCATATGGTGTGAAGTGAGAGTCCAACTTTATTCTTTTGCATATGGATATCCAGTTTTCTCAGCACTGTTTGTTGGAAAAAAAAAGTCCCTTCCCTATTGAATGATCTTGACCAAACTATTGTAGGTCATTTGATTATATTTGTGAGATATTTATTTCTGGGATTTCTATTTTATTCTATTAATGTATAGGTCTACCATATAAATGCCAGTATCATACTCTTGATTACTGCAGATTTCAACTAAGTTTTAAAGTCAGATCATGCTAGTTTTTCAACTCTGTTTTTTTTTTTTCCAAGATTTGTCATATTTATAATCACTTGAGATACAAATTTTAGGATAATTTTTCTATTTCAGCAAAAAAGGTTATTGGGACTTCAAAAGGGGATTACATTGAATCTACAGATCACTTTGGGTGGTACTGACATCTTAACAATATCATGTCTTCTAATCCATGAGTAGAAGTATCTTTTGATTTATTTTTGTCTTTAATTTCTTTCACCAATATTTTTAAATTTTCAGCATACCATTTTTACTTCCTTGGCTAAGTTCATTCCTAAGTGTTTTATTCTCTTTTATGCTCTTGAAAACTGGCTTTTTAAAAATTTCCTTTCTGTATTGTTCATTGTTTGTGCATTGAAACATAACGGATTCTGTTGAACTTTTGTTCTCAAATGTTGTTGAAATAATTTATTAGCTTTAACAACTATTTTGTGGAATATTTAGTTTTTTTCTACATCTCAGTTCAGGTCATCCACTTAGAGATAATTCTATTTCTTTCTTTCCAATGTGGATGCCTGTTACTTTTAGTCATTCATTGTCTAATTGCTCTGGCTAGAAGTCCCAAAACTATATTGTATACAAGTGGCAAAAGGAGGAATCTGTCTTGTTCCTGATCATCCAAAACAATCTTTCAGTATTTCACCATTGAGTATGACATTATTGCAGATTTCTCATGTATTCCTTTTATTATGTCAAGGATGTTTTTCCTTCTATCTGTTCTTTGTTGAGTGTTCTTTTTTCTTTCAGCAAAACTGGTACTGAATTTGATCATATGCTTTTATTGCATCATTTGAGATGACTTTTTTCTTCATTCTTTTAATGTGGTATATTATTTTGACTATTGAATTTATTTTTAATTGAACCATTCTTGCATTCCAGAAATAAATTCCATTTATTTATGGTATGTAATCCTTTTAATATACTGCCAAATTCAGTTTGCTAATTCCAACCAAAGTATCCTGAAGATTTTTTGCATCAATATTCATAAGGGATATTGGTCTGTTTTTTTTTGTTTGTTTGTTTTTGTTTTTGTTTTGTAGTATCTTCATTTGGATTTGGTGCTAGGGTGATGTTGGCCTCATAAAATGAGTTAGAAGATGTCTCACCTTCAATATTTTGAAAGAGTTTGAAAATGATTGATTTTTTTTCTTTAAATGTTTGATATTTGATAATTCACAGTAAAGCTATATGGTCCAGGGATCTTCTCTGTTAGGAAGGTTTTGATTACTGATTCAATCTCCTTACTAATTATAGTTCATTCAGATTTTCTATTTCTGTGGCTAGACTTTTATGAATTTTTTTTCATTTAATGAACATAAAGAGCTATGAATCCAAGGACAATAAGATTTGACTCTACAAAATTTACTTTCTAATTTATGTGTTTTCTATTAAAGAACAAGATAAAGGGAAGATAGGAAGATGATATTTTTAAGTGTTTCTGATCGGGACTATTATATATTATTCCATTTAGAATATTATTCCATTTAGAATTTTTCATTTTTATTATTCCATTTAGAATATTATTATTCCATTTAAAATATTATTATTCCATTTAGAATATTATATTTTGCATTCTTATATAATACATTATATATATATCCCATATCATGTCTTATATGCTCTTCTGAATTCATCATACCAGCTATGTGTCTTTGAAGTCATGTAACTCGGGAGCCTGGGTGGCTCAGTGGTTTAAGCCGCTGCCTTCGGCTCAGGTCATGATCTCAGCGTCCTGGGATCGGGTCCCGCATCGGGCTCTCCGCTCCGCGGAGAGCCTGCTTCCCTCTCTCTCTCTCTGCCTGCCTCTCCATCTACTTGTGATTTCTCTCTGTCATATAAATAAATAAAAATCTTTAAAAAAAAAAAAAGGAAATGAAGTCATGTAACTCTTTCAGCCTGTTTTCAAAAAGGAAAAACTGTCTTCACCACATTGGATAATTTTACATATTTGAAAACATGGATATTTCCAAAACCTCCTGTATAGTCCCTAACATATAGTATCATGTACCCAACAAATTAGTTCTTTCTCCTTGTTTTCTTTCTATCTTGAAGAATAAAATAAGGATTACAAATAACTTTCAAACCAAAAAGTAAGAGTTCCATGGTAAGTTAATCTTGTATTTCTTTTACTTCAATAGTCTACTTTTTTATCTAATAAGTAATTACATAAAAGAAGGATCATACATTCATTTAAATGTAAGGACTGTTAAAATATTTCACTAATTTGAGAGTCGGAGTCAAGATGGCGGAGAAGTAGCAGGCTGAGACTACTTCAGCTAGCCGGAGATCAGCTAGATAGCTTATCTAAAGATTGCAAACACCTGAAAATCCATCGGCAGATCGAAGAGAAGAAGAACAGCAATTCTGGAAACAGAAAAACAACCATTTTCTGAAAGGTAGGACCGGCGGAGAAGTGAATCCAAAGCGACGGGAAGATAGACCCCGGGGGGAGGGGCCGGCTCGCGGCAAGCGGCGGAGCAACGGCGCACAAAATAGGGACTTTTAAAAGTCTGTTCCGCTGAGGGACATCACTCCAGAGGCTAAACAGGAGCGAAGCCCACGCGGGGTCAGCGTGGCCTCAGGTCCCGCAGGGTCACAGAAGGTTCGGGGGTGTCTGAGTGTCGCAGAGCTTGCAGGTATTGGAACGGGAAAGCCGGCTACAGAGACAGAGCCGACAGTAAGCTCACAGCTCCGTGTAACCTTGAACCGGTGGCAGGCTCTGAGAGCTTGGAGCGCGGCCGGAGGTCAGGCAGACGGGAGTAATCGGCGCAGTCTCTGAGGGCGCACTGAAGAGTGGGGCCCTGGGCTCTTGGCTCCTCCGGGCCGGAGACCAGGAGGCCGCCCACCAGGAGGCCGCCATTTGTATTTCCGTCCTCCGGAACTCTACGGAAAGCGCTCAGGGAACAAAAGCTCCTGAAAGCAAACCCCAGCGGATTACTCACCCCGGCCCCTGCTAAGGGCGGTGCAATTCTGCCTGGGGCAAAGACACTTGAGAATCACTACAACAGGCCCCTCCCCCAGAAGATCAACAAGAAATCCAGCTGATACCAAGTTCACCTACCAAGGGGTGCGGTTTCAATACCAAGGAGAGCAGCAGAATTCCAGAGGAGGAGAAAGCAAAGCATGGAACTCATGGCTTTTTCCCTGTGATTTTTTTTAGTCTTGCAGTTAATTTAATTTTTTTCTTTTTCATTTTTTGTTTTTTTCCTCGCCTTCTGGTAAAATTTTTTTTTAACTTTTACCTTTTTCTTTTTTAACGTTTTTTAACTAATTTATCTAATATATATATTTTTCTTTTTTATATTTTTCTTATTTGTTCCCTTTTTTTTAAAATTCTTTTCTTTTTTCTTTTTTTTAATTTCTTCCTTTTTGAACCTCTTTTTATCCCCTTTCTCCCCCCTCACGATTTGGGATCTCTTCTAATTTGGTTAAAGCATATTTTCCTGGGGTTGTTGCCACCCTTTTAGTATTTTACTTGCTCCTTCATATACTCTTATCTGGACAAAATGACAAGAAGGAAAAAATTCAACACAAAAAAAGAACAAGAGACAGTACCGAAGGCTAGGGACCTAATCAATAAAGACATTGGTAATATGTCAGATCTACAGTTCAGAATGACAATTCTCAAGGTTCTAGCCGGGCTCGAAAAAGGCATGGAAGATATTAGAGAAACCCTCTCGAGAGATATAAAAGCCCTTTCTGGAGAAATAAAAGAACTAAAATCTAACTAAGTTGAAATCAAAAAAGCTATTAATGAGGTGCAATAAAAAATGGAGGCTCTCACTGCTAGGATAAATGAGGCAGAAGAAATAATTAGTGATATAGAAGACCAAATGACAGAGAATAAAGAAGCTGAGCAAAAGAGGGACAAACAGCTACTGGACCACAAGGGGAGAATTCGAGAGATAAGTGACACCATAAGATGAAACAACATTAGAATAATTGGGATTCCAGAAGAAGAAGAAAGAGAGAGGGGAGCAGAAGGTATACTGGAGAGAATTATTGGGGAGAATTTCCCCAATATGGCAAAGGGAACGAGCATCAAAATTCAGGAGGTTCAGAGAATGCCCCTCAAAATCAATAAGAATAGGCCCACACCCCGTCACCTAATAGTAAAATTTACAAGTCTCAGTGACAAAGAGAAAATCCTGAAAGCAGCCCGGGAAAAGAAGTCTGTAACATACAATGGTAAAAATATTAGATTGGCAGCTGACTTATCCTCAGAGACCTGGCAGGCCAGAAAGAGCTGGCATGATATTTTCAGAGCACTAAACAAGAAAAACATGCAGCCAAGAATACTATATCCAGCTAGGCTATCATTGAAAATAGAAGGAGAGATTAAAAGCTTCCAGGACAAACAAAAACTGAAAGAATTTGCAAACACCAAACCAGCTCTACAGGAAATATTGAAAGGGGTCCTCTAAGCAAAGAGAGAGCCTACAAGTGGTAGATCAGAAAGGAACAGAGACCATATACAGTAACAGTCACCTTACGGGCAATACAATGGCACTAAATTCATATCTCTCAATAGTTACCCTGAATGTTAATGGGCTAAATGCCCCTGTCAAAAGACACAGGGTATCAGAATGGATAAAAAAACAAAACCCATCTATATGTTGCCTCCAAGAAACTCATTTTAATCCCGAAGACACCTCCAGATTTAAAGTGAGGGGGTGGAAAAGAATTTACCATGCTAATGGACATCAGAGGAAAGCAGGAGTGGCAATCCTTATATCAGATCAATTAGATTTTAAGCCAAAGACTATAATAAGAGATGAGGAAGGACACTATATCATACTCAAAGGGTCTGTCCAACAAGAAGATCTAACAATTTTAAATATCTATGCCCCCAACGTGGGAGCAGCCAACTATATAAACCAATTAATAACAAAATCAAAGAAACACATAAACAATAATACAATAATAGTAGGGGACTTAAACACTCCCCTCACTGAAATGGACAGATCATCCAAGCAAAAGATCAGCAAGGAAATAAAGGCCTTAAACGACACACTGGACCAGATGGACATCACAGATATATTCAGAACATTTCATCCCAAAGCAACAGAATACACATTCTTCTCTAGTGCACATGGAACATTCTCCAGAATAGATCACATCCTCGGTCCTAAATCAGGACTCAACCGGTATCAAAAGATTGGGATCGTTCCCTGCATATTTTCAGACCACCATGCTCTAAAGCTAGAACTCAACCACAAAAGGAAGTTTGGAAAGAACCCAAATACATGGAGACTAAACAGCATCCTTCTAAAGAATGAATGGGTCAACCGGGAAATTAAAGAAGAATTGAAAAAAATCATGGAAACAAATGATAATGAAAATACAACGGTTCAAAATCTGTGGGACACAACAAAGGCAGTCCTGAGAGGAAAATATATAGCGGTACAAGCCTTTCTGAAGAAACAAGAAAGGTCTCAGGTACACAAGCTAACCCTACACCTAAAGGAGCTGGAGAAAGAACAAGAAAGAAACCCTAAGCCCAGCAGGAGAAGAGAAATCATAAAGATCAGAGCAGAAATCAATGAAATAGAAACCAAAAAAACAATAGAACAAATCAACGAAACTAGGAGCTGGTTCTTTGAAAGAATTAATAAAATTGATAAACCCCTGGCCCGACTCATCAAAAAGAAAAGAGAAAGGACCCAAATAAATAAAATCATGAATGAAAGAGGAGAGATCACAACTAACACCAAAGAAATACAAACTATTATAAGAACATACTATGAGCAACTCTACGCCAATAAATTTGACAATCTGGAAGAAATGGATGCATTCCTAGAAACACATAAACTACCACAACTGAACCAGGAAGAAGTAGAAAGCCTGAACAGACCCATAACCAGTAAGGAGATTGAAATAGTCATTAAAAATCTCCAAACAAACAAAAGCCCAGGGCCAGATGGCTTCCCGGGGGAATTCTACCAAACATTTAAAGAAGAACTAATTCCTATTCTCCTGAAACTGTTCCAAAAAATAGAAATGGAAGGAAAACTTCCAATCTCATTTTATGAGGCCAGCATCACCTTGATCCCAAAACCAGACAAGGATCCCATCAAAAAAGAGAGCTATAGACCAATATCCTTGATGAACACAGATGCGAAAATACTCAACAAAATACTAGCCAATAGGATACAACAGTACATTAAAAGGATTATTCACCACGACCAAGTGGGATTTATTCCAGGGCTGCAAGGTTGGTTCAACATCCGCAAATCAGTCGATGTGATACAACACATCAGTAAAAGAAAGAACAAGAACCATATGATACTCTCAATAGATGCTGAAAAAGCATTTGACAAAGTACAGCATCCCTTCCTGATCAAAACTCTTCAAAGTGTAGGGATAGAGGGCACATACCTCAATATCATCAAAGCCATCTATGAAAAACCCACCGCAAATATCATTCTCAATGGAGAAAAACTGAAAGCTTTTCCGCTAAGGTCAGGAACACGGCAGGGATGTCCATTATCACCACTGCTATTCAACATAGTACTAGAGGTCCTAGCCTCAGCAATCAGACAACAAAGGAAATTAAAGGCATCCAAATCGGCAAAGAAGAAGTCAAATTATCACTCTTCGCAGATGGTATGATACTATATGTGGAAAACCCAAAAGACTCCACTCCAAAACTGCTAGAACTTATACAGGAATTCAGTAAAGTGTCAGGATATAAAATCAATGCACAGAAATCAGTTGCATTTCTCTACACCAACAGCAAGACAGAAGAAAGAGAAATTAAGGAGTCAATCCCATTTACAATT
Organism: Mustela erminea; assembly: GCF_009829155.1. Classification (NCBI taxonomy): domain Eukaryota; kingdom Metazoa; phylum Chordata; class Mammalia; order Carnivora; family Mustelidae; genus Mustela; species Mustela erminea. Next base: position 181,630,513 of record NC_045614.1, read on the forward strand.
GCACCCCAAACCATAAGATACCTAGGAATAAACCTAACCAAAGAGGCACAGAATCTATACTCAGAAAACTATAAAGTACTCATGAAAGAAATTGAGGAAGACACAAAGAAATGGAAAAATGTTCCATGCTCCTGAATTGGAAGAATAAATATTGTGAAAATGTCTATGCTACCTAAAGCAATCTACACATTTAATGCAATTCCTATCAAAGTACCATCCATCTTTTTCAAAGAAATGGAACAAATAATTCTATTATATGGAACCAGAAAAGACCTCGAATAGCCAAAGGGATATTGAAAAAGAAAGCCAACGTTGGTGGCATCACACTTCCGGACTTCCAGCTCTATTACAAAGCTGTCATCATCAAGACAGCATGTTACTGGCACAAAAACAGACACATAGATCAATGGAACAGAATAGAGAGCCCAGAAATAGACCCTTAACTCTACAGTCAACTAATCTTCGACAAAGCAGGAAAGACTGTCCAATGGAAAAAAGACAGCCTCTTCAATAAATGGTGCTGGGAAAATTGGACAGCCACATGCAGAAAAATGAAATTGGACCATTTCCTTACACCACACACAAAAATAGACTCAAAATGGATGAAGGACCTCAATGTGCGAAAGGAATCCATCAAAATCCTTGAGGAGAACACAGGCAGCAACCTCTTCGACCTCAGCCGCAGCAACATCTTCCTAGGAACAACGCCAAAGGCAAGGGAAGCAAGGGCAAAAATGAACTATTGGGATTTCATCAAGATCAAAAGCTTTTGCACAGCAAAGGAAACAGTTAACAAAATCAAAAGACAACTGACAGAATGGGAGAAGATATTTGCAAACGACATATCAGATAAAGGACTAGTGTCCAGAATCTATAAAGAACTTAGCAAACTCAACACCCAAAGAACAAATAATCCAATCAAGAAATGGGCAGAGGACATGAACAGACATTTCTGCAAAGAAGACAACCAGATGGCCAACAGACACATGAAAAAGTGCTCCATATCACTCGGCATCAGGGAAATACAAATCAAAACCACAATGAGATATCACCTCACACCAGTCAGAATGGCTAAAATCAACAAGTCAGGAAATGACAGATGCTGGCGAGGATGCGGAGAAAGGGGAACCCTCCTACACTGTTGGTGGGAATGCAAGCTGGTGCAGCCACTCTGGAAAACAGCATGGAGGTTCCTCAAAATGTTGAAAATAGAACTGCCCTATGACCCAGCAATTGCACTACTGGGTATTTACCCTAAAGATACAAACATAGTGATCCAAAGGGGCACGTGCACCCGAATGTTTATAGCAGCAATGTCCACAATAGCCAAACTATGGAAAGAACCTAGATGTCCATCAACAGATGAATGGATCAAGAAGATGTGGTATATATACACAATGGAATACTATGCAGTCATCAAAAGAAATGAAATCTTGCCATTTGCGACAACATGGATGGAACTAGAGCGTATCATGCTTAGCAAAATAAGTCAAGCTGAGAAAGACAACTATCATATGATCTCCCTGATATGAGGAAGTGGTGATGCAACATGGGGGCTTAAGTGGGTAGGAGAAGAATCAATGAAACAAGATGGGATTGGGAGGGAGACAAACCATAAGTGACTCTTAATCTCACAAAACAAACTGAGGGTTGCTGGGGGGAGGGGGTTTGGGAGAAGGAGGTGGGATTATGGACATTGGGGAGGGTATGTACATTGGTGAGTGCTGTGAAGTGTGTAAACCTGGTGATTCACAGACCTGTACCCCTGGGGATAAAAATATATGTTTATAAAAAATAAAAAATTAAAAAAAATTTCACTAATTTTTTATCCTTCAATGTATTTTTCATAGACATTAGAGCACATGCATTTAAGGTTGCATGTTTTCTGAATAGCTGAATATGTAAATTAATATATGTAAATTCATCTTTAATAGCTAAATATCTAACATACACATTCTTTTGTGAGAGGAAACTTTATAAATAAACATTTAAAAATATTTCCATGAAGTTCACTTAGAAATGCTCAATCATATGAATTCTGCTGAAATCTTTTCATCATGACCCTCACAGATTAATTTGTTTCTAACTCACACTAAATTCAGAATGCTGAATAATAACTTAATTATATCTATTTGGTCTTTTAATCCACTCTGCAATTGGGTTTTAAACTCAAATCTTAGAACAGAGGACAGGTTATAAGAGAACTTTCTTTAGGACTTAAGTGAACAAAACTGCATTTAAAGAACATATAGATTATAACCATGTTATGGGACTCTGCTGGGGACTAAATGAAAATAAACCATATAATGACAAGGAAAGGATACATTTACTATATATAAAATAATATTAACTTGGAAAATTAATAGAAATAGAAGTTATATTAAGAGGCTCAAATTAGATTTTTAGGAGAATTTAGTATTTTTAAATGCTAATGACAAGAATAAAGGCATCATACCTGACATTTGAAATGTTATTCCAGACAGTGAATAGAATTTACTGTCAAAATGTATCCTGAAATTAAGAAGGACAATGTCTTTGACATCTCCCTTAACTGTTTTGTGTTCTTAACAGTCTCCTGTACACTTGTTTTAAAAATAGAGTCTCTACAGATATTTATTGGTTATCAATACAAATGAAACCCATCTAAAATACTGATTTCCAGATCATGCAAACATCCAATTCTTGTCACCATCAAGCTCCATCATTTAAATATTTGTTCCTCACAGCTTATGTTAAAGGTGCTTTTAGAATAAAGGAGAGGGCAAAACTAAAGTCCTGAGTAGCAGAATATTGGTCTTACGGCATATTTACTAAATGCTCGTTATAATTTATCTGTATCTGTTATAAATGGAAGTCTATCATACAATAATTTGTATATTTTACGGGATGCTTGGATGGCTAAGTTGATTAAACGTCTGTCTTCAGCTCAGGTCATGATCCCAGAATCCTGGGACAGCGTCCCTTACTGGGCTCCTTGCTCAGCAAGGTGCCTGCTTCTGCCTCTGCCTGTCCTTTCCCTGCTTGTGGGTGTCTGCAATCTCACTCTCTCTCTCTTTCTGACAAATTTATAAATAAATAATCTTTTAAAAATAATAATTTGTAGATTTTATTTATATATGACAAAATAACTTCTTTCAATTCTGCTTGGGTAAGATTGTTAAATAGCAAAGTTATGAAATTTTGATAAATAGTGAGGTTATGAACATTTTTGATAGCTGATGCCAGCCTCTCCACATTCAATGCCTTTACTAATATTTGGAAATTCCAAAGGTCATATATATTTCTTCCATTTACCTATCGCCTAATTTCCACCTTTGGTTAGACTTCCATTTATCACTTCATATTTTGTAATTGCTTTAGATTTTTTTTGCCTTACACTTGTATGAAACATTTCTTACTCTGTTCATTAGAAATCTATTTAGGTTCAAAAGTTATTTTATTCATATATTATAGAAGTAGTGTTCTGCATAGAATACATTACTTTAAGTAGAATAACAAAGGCTAAAATAATGGCTTGATCTCCATTCTTTCTCTTAAAAAGCTCCCACAACATGGTAAACCTATAGTTTATCCTAAAAAAATTTATCCTAAATAAATTTAGCATGAGGAACCAAATTCCTCTACTTTAGAATTTAACAACCTAGAGAACAAAGTCTTGACTATGTTTTTTAATTTATTAAATATTACTATTTTAGTAAATAATTATTGAATACCTAAAAATTATAGTAAGATATGTCTTTTTTTCTATTTGGGCTGTTATAATCATATTCCATTTAGTTTTCTTGCTTTTTATTTCTAGGAATTTATAGAATTTCTAATAATACTGGGTCATCTTGGTGGGGTCTAGGACTGTTCTTAGAGCAAATAAATGTGCCATGATTTGGATGCATAATTGTCTACATACATTCCCTCAGTAGAATGCACTACCTCACTGTCTTTTCCTGGTTTCCATTTGAACTTTGGATTTTTAACTAAAATGTCTTTTCTTCTACAATGTGTCCCCTGATACTCCTCTCATTATAAATGTCCTTTAACTCTCACTTGATGGCGATCACAGTAGCAGGGATTCTATCTTTTATTTCTTTACCCCAATCCTTAATACCTGGTACATAGTAGGCACTCTAAAGTTAGAGAATTAAATTTTTTTTTTTTTACTTCATGCATTTCCCTTTCTCTTGTCTTCAACTACCTATTAATAAATGTAATTAATGCCAAATCTGATTAAAACTGTGTCCTAGATTTAATTCTTGCTATTTATAAATTATGAAGGGACATAAGGAAAAGACAAATCAGGTGAAAAATCTGGCTGGAAAAAAGATGATGGATGGCTTTTCTTAGCTTCTGACATGATAAACATTATGTGCTTATTCTTGGTTCAGATATGAAAAACCTGTTTCAAACTTCCTATAAAGTTAGATTCTGAGAGAGAACCCATATTCCATTATTTTCTTTTTCCTCTCTCTCTCTCTCTCTTTTTTCCCCAAAACCCAACCTCACTAACGGAATTCAGTTTTGGTGCTGTAAAAATTTTAAATTGAGTATTTGAGGGCTTTCAAGAAATAGTATATGCATTTAGAGTTTGTCCTCGTACTTTGCTTGTCCTCATACTTTTTATTTGATTTAGCTTTGACTACAGCCATATTCTCAGAATAATCCTTCTTGACATTCTTAAAATCCTATGTAGTTAAGATAAATCATATATTCAGCCACCTCTATCTTATAATGTCTATAAAAACATATGCATTTAATAAATAATGTCAAATTAATAAGACTAAATCCCATTCCCCGTAGCCCTATGCAAATAAATAAGGCATTAATTTCCCTAGGAGAAAGCTAAACTCCCAGGACATATTTCAAAGCCACTTTCAATTATCATAATTTGTGAGATTCCTTCAGTCATGAGTGAATAATAATGCCCTTCCATTTTCAATGCCACATTTAGATGTTTTTTAATTCCACCACACCACCTTTCAAAAATGTCTGTGGAATATTTAATCAAGGAAATCTGTAAAATTTAAAAACTCTGAACTTTACTACAAACTTTGTTTCGTTTATGAAGGATAAGTTTTTCATACATATTTAAGTTTTCTTGTGAGAGTCAATATTTTGATACTTTTTTACCAAGCAAATATCTAATGACCAATAATCTGTGATTTAACAATGCTTTCTATTCTTAGTGATATTACTTGTAATATCTAGAGCTATTGTATCAGTGAAATTCTAATGCAACCCTATTATGCCAGGTTTCCAGAACATACAATATTCAGTTCCTTCACTGAATGAATTAAAATATATTTACCTGAAAATAAGAATCTCCTTGTCACAAGACATACTGAACTTCAACATACATTGAGTGGTATCTATATACCTAGTTGGGACTTGAATTATCTTGTTATCGCAGGCTACAAAGACTAAACACATACTTCTTTGCTCAGTTTTACTTATATAAAGGTCCTTGAAAAGGAAAAAAAAATATATATATACACACACATAATTCCCATGGTCATTCTCTTCTCATTTATTCTTCTGTATGTAAAGCTTCTAGAACTCTTGGACACACAGGTTTTCAAAATATAGTACACATTATGACTTCTTCTTTGCCGATTTGGATGCCTTTAATTTCCTTTTGTTGTCTGATTGCTAGAGCTGATAGTGATTTTAATGTGTACTATAGTCAAATTATAGTACACATTAAAATCACTATCAGCTCTAGGTCCAAAGACTCCAAAGCAGTACACCCAGGACACCACATTGTTAACAAGTTCACCGGATGATTCTGGTACTTGTACCACATGCTGAGAATCACTATTATAGGTTATGAAATTCTAGGTTTGGAATCTATGGAAAATTGTGAGAAATTCCTGAGAGACAGTATGTTGACCTTTCTTCCCCACTGTGTTTCAGTCATTTATAATATCATTTTGTATAAAGGTAATTAAGGTTAAGTTGACTGTGATCCTTAATTTAAGCTAAATAAAATTCAGATATTCCAAATAGGAGTTATATGAAAGAATGGCTGGCAAAAATTTGGATATACATTTTAATAATGAAATTCTTTTAAGTGATGAAGAAAAAGGGAGAGGAAAAGGAGAATCATGGGATGCAAACACAGCCATATAAATCACCATTATGGACAATGACATCAAACAGATCTCAAAATTAAATAACAAAAGGAGGGACAATGGAAAGTCAGGATGATTAAAAAATGAAAGTAACTAGTAAATATGGGTATGATATGATCATTATTATCTCAAATATTGTGCAAATTCTGATTAAAAGTTCATCTTGGGGTGAAAAAATATTAAAATTTCTTAGCCCTGTATCCTAGGTTTGACTAAGCTTATAAAATTGCATGCATTATAACTAACTACATTGTTCTCAAACCTAAACTGAGCATACACCCATGAAAAAAAAAATTAGATTCTAGTAAAATGTCTTGTGACAAGATAATATATTCTCAGTGGGTATAGTTTAGATGATCAGAACAAAGCAATACATAGTGACAGAGGTAAAAGGCATCGTAGCATCCTGACGAGTCATTTTGTATGCTACAGAGTTTTGACAAATGTGGACACAGAACAGAACAATAATTAATACAACAAATGTTTGTTCTTCCTGGTATCACGATGTTCTTGTTTCCTGTTGTAGATTATAATATCCTAATAGGAAAAGATCTTTGTTATTTAAATTTTGAAATGATCTTGCTGTATAATACAATTCTGAATAACTTTACATGCTGCTTTAATCTATGCCTAAGGTGAGGTTGGTGGACCTCTACCCAGGTATGTGCTTAATAAAGTAAGTTCAGAAGCGGAGTCCATCAACAGGTGAACTGTATTTTAAACTGGGTACCACCAGCAGATGTATATGTTCTACCCTTAACAAGGTATGATGTGGTTTTGAATATTAGCACCTGGATTTTTTTTTTTTTAACTTCACCAAAGTTTCTCTCATGCTTCTTTTGACTATTCTCAGCTCTCAGTGTGACACTGGAACTCATACTTGGTAGCTAATAACTCAAAATGGCCACCAAAAAGCCAATATCATTTTTAATTTATGTAATTGCTCAGGTCCTTTCTCTGCCTATTCTCCACATTTGCCACTTTCTGATTATCAAATAATACAAAGTAAGTTATATTATAGGAAAACCTAGAAAGCTACAATTTTTCAGTATTATTCTTTGATTCAAATTACTCCAATATTCATGCTTAAATTGGACAACATCTGTCATATTTATTGTCTACTTATGCTCAAACTTTCATTCAATAATTTAAGCAAATATTTACTGAATGCATCCTAGATGTCCGGCATAGTTTCTGGGCTCTGAATATGTAGCAACATACAAAACCAGCAATAACACTGATATATACAATTTCTATTCTAATGAAGGGAGATTTGAAAAAAAACTAACAACATGTAAAATGTGAGGTGGACATAAGTAATGAGCACAAAAATAACACATGGTGAAAGATAAGAGAATGATGTTGCATTGCACTGTTATATGGAACAGCCAGAAAAGTCTTACATGTTTTCTGAGCAGACGCAATTCTTACTCTACTCACTATGAGCCTGCTTGGGCTCCCAGTTCAGCAGGGAAGTCTGTTTCTCTCTCTCCTTGTGCTGAATACCCTCCTTGTGTACTTTCTCTCTCTCTCAAATGAATAAAGAAAATATTTTTTTAAAAAATGGAGCTTAAAACAAAACCTTCCTTCCACATGTATGACTTAGGAAATCTTCCCATCTACCGAAAGAATCTCAAGTATTGTGAAACTGGAACTCACTCTCTCAAATGGCCATAGCTCAGGTCCAGTTATTCTCATAGGTATAATTTAACCAGGAGTTGGAAGTTTCAGTGAGTATGCACTGCTTTCCAAACTACTGGTTTTATTAAGGGAAACCACATATAGCTCTGCTATACTAGGGTTTAAAATTACAACTCTGGATCCTTCAAGTACATTAATATCCCAGGTTCTCAAGTCTGCACCGGCCCAAGTACCTCTATGAGTCATATATAGCTTCAACTTCCACTATACTGCACAGCTAGGAAGTCTATTTTACTAACTGAAGATTTCTCTTTCCTCTTTCCTCTTTTCCTCTTCTCAGCTATGCCTTTGCATTGACAATAATATATTTTTTAAGCCTGTTGTTGCTGTGTTTGAAACTAAAGGTTATGGAGGTTGGTAGAAGTGGGAATGTTTCCAGATTTTACTCAGTCCCCTATCAGAAGTCCCCTCAACTAGCAGTTGAAGAGTTTGCAGTGCTTTCTATATACTAAATTTTAATCTTAAGACCATTCATAAGAAAGAAGTATGTAAAATATGTTTAATGTATTTTAAGGATTCACACCAACCACTTAATTTATGGTAACAAGTACTACCTTCCTAATTAGAAATTACCTAACTCTGCATCAAGTAAGATAATAGCCAAGTTTTTATTTTTCCAGAGAATGAAAAAAGTAAGCTTGAAGGATCAAAGTTTAGAAAGGTCAGTGTTCATATTTAGTCTTCTCCTTCTCTGTTTACTCTAGGAATCATGGTAGGAATGATATACCATCTTATTGTCAATCAAAGACACATTGGACCATTGAAAATGCACTTTGAATGACTGAGGAAAACAAAGTCACCATGTTTGGCTCTAGACAAAGACCTTAAAAGATTTAAATTATGTTTCAAGTTATATGACTCTCAATTATAAACATCCATACATGATGGTTACAGAATCCTCTCCCACTAATGGTGTAATAGAGTCTGTGGAAACACATGGTGACTTACAAAATGTCCTTTCTTTCACAGAGTAGGTGGCAAGAAAAGTTCTCCTCTAAAGAGAATAAACAATCTATCACTTTTAAGGATAAAGGAAAACTTTTTTTTTTAAATTTTTTATTTTTTATAAACATATATTTTTATCCCCAGGGGTACAGGTCTGTGAATCACCAGATTTACACACTTCACAGCACTCACCAAAGCACATACCCTCCCCAATGTCCATAACCCCACCCCCCTTCTCCCAACACCCCTCCCCCCAGCAACCCTCAGTTTGTTTTGTGAGATTAAGAGTCACTTATGGTTTGTCTCCCTCCCAATCCCATCTTGTTTCATTGATTCTTCTCCTACCCACTTAAGCCCCCATGTTGCATCACCACTTCCTCATATCAGGGAGATCATATGAAAGTTGTCTTTCTCCGCTTGACTTATTTCGCTAAGCATGATACGCTCTAGTTCCATCCATGTTGTCGCAAATGGCAAGATTTCATTTCTTTTGATGGCTGCATAGTATTCCATTGTGTATATATACCACATCTTCTTTAAGGGATAAAGGAAAACTTTAAATGCTACATTTAAAATTCCATATCCAACTGATATTAATATGGTTAAGAAGCAAAAATATGGACTTAGTTCAAATGGAGAGTAATTATTATATCCGTAAGAATTTCACATCACATATTTTTTACATTTTCCAAATTAAGTAGAAATTTCCTCAAAATTATATCAATTTTACTGATATTAAAATATGTTAAAATTTAATTCTATGGAGCCTTGAAAGTGATTTTACTGTGCTGTTTTAATTCTTTTCTTAAGTCATATATCATAGTGTGTAAACATTTGTGTTCTGCATTTTTATGAATGATTTGTATGCATGTGTGTGATTGTTTTGTTTCTATACCTACAAGAACAACTTCAGTAGAGTAGTTTTTTTTGTTGTTGTTTTATTTTTCTCCTGGGAATTATCATGTGGCTTGCAGGGGAAATCTCTCTTTAAGAAGTTTAGGGTAAGGGTGTCTGGGGGCCTCAGTTGATTGAGAGCCCAACTCTTCATTTTGGCTCAGGTCATGACCTCAGGATCTTGAGATCAAGCCCTGCTACCTTAGGCTCCACAATGTACATGGAACCTGCTTAAGAGTCTCTCTCCTTCTTCCCCTCTTCCTCTTCCTCTGCACCTCCCCCCAACTCAGGCTCTCCTTCCCTCTCTCTCTTTCAAAAAAAAAAAAAAAAAAGAAGATGACGACAACATTAAGTACAACTATGAATAATGTAAAGAAAGCCATTAGAAACTATCACCATGTAAGTGAGGTATAAATGGTTAAGAATATGTTAAAACTTCACCCTCACTGGCCGAGTTAGAATTTCCAGTTAACAACTCTTATACGCTTAAATATCAACTCAATAACCTTTTGGCTAATTCATATGCTACCAAGCTACCTCCTAATTGCAGAAACTCAGTTTCCTAAATGTCTTGGATGTGGATAGGGAATTTAAAACAGCAAACCCCAGAACCACGCTAAACAAAGTAATAAACACAATAAAAGAAAAACAGACAAAAAGTGTGAATAAAGGAACTAAAATTTATGTAGTACCATTTTGAGAAAAAAATTAAACCAATTAGAAACTATACTCCTAAAAGTACAAACCAAGATATCTGATCTACCTAGAGTCTCCAGATAAGTAAAAGCAGAGTATAAACAAGTTGTTGTTTCTGACTTTGACTTGACTGCTAGATGAAGGGATGAATATTAAAAGTATCCTTTTGAAATAGACTCAGAAAAATAAGATATTCATGTTCCTCCTCAAAGCCCATCAGAAAACTCTCTGTACATCAGAAGTTCTTAACAATCAAGCAAATTGGATGATCCACTCTGGATGAAAAATCAGTACCCTTGCCATCCAGTCCAGTGCAAGGAGGATCTTCAGACATTTTATGGACTCATAAAGAGATGAAGGTTGTTCCAGGACTTCTACTCATTAGGACAGACTTGACTAGGACAGACTCTGATCTAGAATGTATATTTCTAGAATGAAAACAAACAACAAAAAACAAACAAGTAACTCTTATGGTCCATGTCTTCAAGTGACTAACCTAGAAGCAAGTTATTATACTGAGCTCCCTTATGTTATAAGTTGAAGTTAAGTTCCTTCTCTGGAATAGAAGGAGATGGGTGAACCTCCTCTCTTTCCAAATAACTACCAATACTTCTAAAAAAACATGATTTTTGCAAGCATTATACACTGTCCTGTTCTTTTGCACAATATCGAGTCACAAATAGAGCTCATTCAACATTCAGGATTCTCTAGTTTATCATCCAGAAACAGTTCCTACTGAATGGTGCAATGACATACTGACTTGTAGGATGTGATTAGGATCAGATGCCAGTTAATGGTGCAGTTTTTCCTGTAGATAGAATACATGGGTCTCAGAATTAATAGTTGAAGTTTGTGGTGACTTCATATTTATAACCAAATATACACCTTTATAATATTTTAAACCTTTTTTCCCAAACCTTCATGTTCTATAGAATTTAAGATTTTACTACCCTAGGGATAAATACTTTCTACTACAGGATTGAACAATAGTTCCAATGATTTGGATCTAAGAGCTGGTCATTAGGATTGTTCACGCCCCTTAACAAATAAAGGGGTGGGGGGAGAAGGGTATTTCAGTGTTGAATGAGTATTTCACAGTAACAAAATAGTAATGAGGAACAATAAGATAACCACTATAAAATAGGAGCCTAGAAAAAGTACAGTTGGAACTCAAATGACTGGGATTTTTTTTTTTTCCTAACCATGTCCAAAGTTATGGTCAGATTACTAGAAAGCAAGACAGAAAGGATTGTGAAGGCTTCAAATCACTTAAAGAAATTTTGGATCACCCACCAGTGAAAGAAAAAAAAAAAAACACCATTACAGACCTGGTTTAGAAAGCTCTGCTCTCTGACACAATCACTAAGGTAAGGAAACTAAAAAAGAACATTTGGGATGGATACCTATAGTTACACAGGTGCCTTTATTTTAGTTTCGAGAAACAGAGACTTCTCCCACCCCTGCAACTCTAGGTCCTACCATCATGACTACTACTAATCTACATGGGCAATCAATCCAGGAACACATAAAAAATATAACCCTCACTCTTGTATGTTGGCACCAAAAATCCAGCATCTCCATGACTGGGGTAAGCCCTATATACAGGAGAAGTCACAGAGTCATTCTCCACCTCAACTGCACCTTCCAAACTTCACACAAGCTTGGCAATTCACACAAATGTAGCAATCAGTGAAAAATAAGTCATATCTAAAAACCTAGTTACAAGGCCATCTGGGAAGTGGCATATGCTGTTGGTTTTACCAGCTTCTGGATGAAGAGTGTGGTTCAATGGATATACTGATTGATGATCTATACCATATGAAGAAAATCAACTATAGCTTGGGGTCCAGTTACAGAAAAAGAATCATATTCTCACTTCATAATCCAAATATATTTCTAACCACATGTCTTGCTATGATCTTCCCTTCCACTGATCTTTTCCCTACTAATACATATAAACGGTATTTGTTGTACATCAATTTACCTCTACATTCATATTTTATAAACTATCAGATCATATTATAACATTCTACAGAAGACAGGAATATCACCCAAAGCCAAGGACTTGTCACTGGGATTCAGCCCATCACTCTGTGTAGACATTATATACAGTCGTGTGTACGTGTACCTGCATGCACACACTACAATTAAATGTGAAGTGGAGACAGTTTTAAAACTACCTACAGAAAGAAATGTGTGTGCCAATGTCTTTTTATATTTTAAACACACAAGGAATAAATATAGTAGATACCTGTTTTCTAACCATTCTCTCTCATCCCTTTTCTTTAAAAATCAGTATCCCTCTTTTCCTTTAGAGAACAATTCTCACATTCCCCATATTCTTCATGGAAATATCAAAGATCTACCTATTACTCTGCATATTCCTCCCCTCATTCCTTACAGAATACATGTGGCCCAAGTGAACACATGTGGATCATGGGGACCAAGTGGCTGTTTTTAAGCTTCTGGAAAATGTCAAGAAGGTTCATAGATCTCATGATTCCTATGCTTTTCTTTCCATCTCTTTATTTCTGTGAATAGCTTAGTATTATTCTAATATTTCTGTCTTAGTCAGTTTGGGCTGCTATAACAGAATTCTATAGAGTGGGTAGCATAAACAACAGAATTTTTCACAGTTCTTACTTTGTCTTCAAATGGCAGAGAAAGAGATCATCCTTCTGTGTCTCTTACCATAAAAGCACTAATTACTTTTAGTAATCAGTGGAGCCCTATGACCTAATTACCTCCTAAAGGTCTCATCTCCAAATATAGCCATATTGTGGATTAGGGCTTCAACATACGAATATTGGGGAGACACATTCAGTCCATAGCAATAAGCATGCTATGAATATTATATTCCTTTTTCATTTATATTAATTCATGCAATAATGAAATTTTTTTTATCAATTTATGGTCATAACCATACTTATATGTCCTGGGTACTGTGAGAATTATTTCACATGCTTTCTCATATTTAATGCAGTAATAATGTGCAAAATAAATGTTATTTGAATTTTATAGATTAGGAAATGAAGTCTTTAGAGGGAGGTGGGTGGGCCAAATTGTTGATGGGTATTAAGAAGGGCACTTGTTAGGATTTGCACTGGGTGGCTTTTTTTGTTTGTTTGTTTGTTTGTTTGTTTGTTTTTAAGATCTTATTTATTTATTTGAGAGAGAGCATCTAGGTGTGCATGAGTAAGGGGAGGAGCAGAGGGGAAGAGAGAGAAGGAGATTCCCCTTCTGAGCAGGGAGCCCAACAGGGGCCAATCCCAGGACCCTGAGATCATGACCTGAGCCGAAGGCAGGTGCTTAATGGCTGATCCACCCAGGCACCCCAGCACCGGTGTTATATCTAAGTGACGAATCACTAACTTCTAGTCCTGAAATAAACAAGTAAAATGCCTAAAAAATTAGAATTGTTACACCATAGCATAAATGGAATTAAACTAATATACTTTAGGTCTCAGAAAGGAAAAAAAAAAAAGGGAGATTTGGAGACAGAGACATAGGGAGACCTAGGGATAATATTATGTGACAGGAGAAGCAGAGGTTAGAGTACAGCAGCCACAAGCCAAGGAACACCAAGGAATGCCTGCAAGCCTGGAAGAGGCAAGGAAGAGGTTTTAAGAAGAGAGCATAGCCCTGCTGATGCCTGATTTGAGACTCTTGGCTCCAGAACTATGAGAGAATCAGTTTCTGCTGTAAGCTACCCAGTGTGTGGCAATGTTGTTGCAGCTCTAGGAGATTAATACATGAGCAATTCCTAAAGAAAGAAAATACTAAACTTAAGGAAAAAAACAAAAAGATGGAAATGAAGACTTCAGAGAATCCAAGTAACTTGAGTAAAGTATCAAAACTAGAAACTACTGAAGACCGGATCCAAGTTATGGCTCTCTAACATGAAAGCTATGTTCTTAAATAACGGTATTTTACCTATATGTAATTTTCAGTCAAAAAACTACTAAAAATTTTGTAGAACCAATGCTATATTTTTATGCCTGATATTTTTTCCACCCAGAATCTGGGGGAATAAAAAATATTGGACCAGAAATCGTATTCAATCATCTAATAACAAAGTATGGGGGATGGGGGGAGGAAAAAGAATATTTACACCTTCTAGTTTGTATGGAAAGAGGCTTTTGGCTAATAGGAAAAGATAAGCCTGACATAGTAAAAGCTTCTTTAGTATTCAGAAACCTTGTATTCAGAAAAAGGTAAATACACGCATACACATGCAAAATGTATCTCATGACACACTAAGACCTTCCGTTGAGGTTATGTCTCCCTTGCACCAACATATGTGTTAAGTAAAAACTATAGAAACAGAAAAGTATTGTTTTTCAAGTGATGATATGTGCGTTCCATAGCATGTATAACATGTCCTAAGCATGCAACTGATCCCAAAGTGGATAGATACACTTATAAACAATTATCCATTCTGCCAAGGAAGATTAACATCCTGTGATCGCTAGTAACAACTTTTGAGTATTGAAACGGTCATTCCCCAAGCTCTCTATATATGATCAGAGATGATTTTATCACTTCTTAGACCTAGTGAATTAAAGTGTAGGTTATTGGTGTTGTGACACTTATAACTTTAAGAATAACATGAGTGTCTAATGAATGAGTGGTACTGGCAGGTAGTAAATGACATGGCCAAATGAAGAGTCAGATTTTGTTCTAGCCCTGGATGTGCTCCATGAAAACCATGTCCCCAGGAAAATTATTAAAATTATGTAGAATTACTTCTACATTGGCAAAGTTAGATAGTGTGATTGGATATTCACCAAAGACACATCTCACTTTTCTCATAATAAATTACTGAACTCTAATAAGCCTGCTATGGCACTGGCATACAAAAAAATTGTTTTCTAAAGTTGCCATAAAGTTAACACTATACACTATTTACTCTGGAAGCAAGATTTTGGTTTTTAATGTACCTAAATATTTCCTTCAAAAATTACAGAGGCCAATTTTTATGTGTGTTTATAAATGAACTATAAATACTTGATTCTAAAGTATACCACCTACATAACACCTACATAACTTGATTCTAAAGTGTACCACCTACATAAATACATGATTCTAAAGTATATCAACTATAAATACTTGATTCTAAACTATACCACCTACATAACATGGTTGAGTCCAGGAAAGAAACTACGGAATTGGGTGCCAATATATTAACGTGGACATGTTTCAGCTTTATTTTTGTCATTTTGAAGTTACAGATAATATCATACAACTTGAAATTATCTAAACCTTATTTTTATTTTATTTCTTTGCTACAGCAAAGCATAAGTGCCAAAAATAATAATTTGCAAAACATAGCAGCCATCATGAAAAGTGTCTGTACTGTCTTTCTTCTTTCATACTGACAATCTTGATTTTGAAATGCTGACAGAAAATTCAAATTGTAATCTGACAAAAAAAAATTCACAAAAGTCTTTGTCTCTATTCCTTATAAGAGAAAATCTTTTTTTTTGTTATAAAACTCATAATTAGAGATAAATTCTTCAGTTGAACAAAAGGATAACTTTGTGGTTTTACTTTTATACACGTATGTGGTTTTAGTTTTATATGGAAACTAAAATGGCAGTTCTTTTATAGTGTTCTGGATGGAGGAAGTGAGAGTCTTACTCTAAAATAAAATATTAACTATATATTATTTATTTAAAAAGAGAATACACTCTTATCTGGTTTTATTTGAATAATCCATTTTGGTATGCCTGTGATGTTTACCTAATAGAATGTCAACTTATTTGCAGAAAATTAAAATCTATGTGGAAAATATAACATCTGTTAATTATTTTCTGTTGAAGACAAATAATAAGTGAGTAGATTCTAATAATTAAATTAAAAAGCTCCCTAGAAGGTTGGATAATTGTTTATCTATGCCCATATTTCACAACTAAAAATGCAAATTACTCACAGTGGCTGTAAGTAAAATGTGGGTCTTCAAATCTTCATATGGAATTGAGAGAATTGAAGGATGAGAAGAGAGTTTGTAAAATCTGCTTAACTTACAGGTAAGGAACTTCTTCAAAGGAAAATATTTAGATCATATTAAAGCTGAATTTAGAGTCTCACTTCCAGGTTTATTTCAATTCAGTATCAGTTCCTGGATGGATTCCATTATTCTCAGTATATTACTAAAGAATAAAGGAGAGGGAAAAAAAGTGTTGGGAAACAAAGCCCAATAAATGCAAACCCAAGAAAATAATTCAGATAAAAATATATATCAAAGGCTGTACTTGCTTTCAGCATATGGAGATTAAATAAAATGGCCAAACTTTCTCCAAAAGGAGGGATATAAAAGGTTCAAGATTATGGAATCATGCCAGTAAAATTGTTACCACCAACAAATTGCTCTCAGTTTTTCTCAATTTTTCTCCAGACATAAAATTTTAGTTCTAACTTTTCCATTGTCTTCATTTCACTTCACTCTGGCTTTAGCTCCCATTTCACAGAAATTTCTTTCATTAAGGTTACAGTGACCTTTATGACTTTCAAGTAAATGGCCAATTTCTTCTTACCTTGTCTGACATCTTAACTTTGGATACATGTTGCTTCAACTTTCTTCTTGAACTATATTCCCCAGCTTCTATTTATGATTTTTCTCTAATATCTCTGAACTCTCCTCAGTCCTCTTCACTGATTGTTCTCCAGCCCTTTAAATAATGGAGCACGTCAAAATCTGGCTTTAATCTATTTCTGCTTTCCCTACACTCTTTCTAGGAGATCTCATCCATTCCATTCCCATTACATTCTGTACACAACACATGCAAATGTCTATCATAATCCTGATCCAGTCTTTTGTGGATGAGAAATCTAATATCCAATCTTCATTTGTCATATGCAAGATGTCTCTAAGAACTTTTGATACTAAGATGCCCAAAAGCAAACTCACAATCTTCTTCCTTGAAGATGAATTGCAAAAGGATGTTTAAGTTGGTATTTCTTTACTATTAACTGTACCCAACACGAAAAGAATCCCCTCTGTTCCACAGAAAATCTATTTCAGACAATATTCCTCCATATCAAATTCCTTTTTACAAACTTCCATGACAGCCACTGCCAATTTTATACCGGCTTCTCAAATAGCCCCTTATTCTATAAAAAAGAAATCATGCTCTGAGTTGTAAATATAATATTCTAAGTCCAATGTTCTTAGTTATGACATTTACTCATCATTTGTTTACAAATCTTGAACTTATAGCAATGAAATACAGACTACTAGGCCTCTGATCTCAAGAAACTTACAGTCTAATAAGAGGAAAACAAAATAAAAATGTATACAAATAAGGTGATTTCAGTTAGCAATTAAAAATCATTTAGAAAGTTAAACAGGAAAATGTGCACAGGTTGTCTTAGAGATGGATGGTATTTTAGCTTGAATGGGAGGACAGTTCTTTAAGGAGGAAATATTTTTAGTAAAACCAGAAAAAATGGAAAGATCCAGGAGAACAAAGATCAAGAGGAACAATTGAGGCAAGGATGTAAATGTTTAGATGGCCTACTGGGGTGGGAAAAGGCTGAGTGAGTGTGCACAACTGAGGAGAAAAAGGACAAAAATAAACAGGAAATGGTCAGTGGAGAGTTCAGAGGGTATGTGTGGAAGGGGAAAGGGGGGGCAAAAAGGGGCAGATAAAGGAAGATGAAGTTGGGGTGGGGAGTGAGAGAAGCAATAGCCCACTCATATAAGGTTTTTGCCTATGGAATATTTGGTTTTATTCTAAGTGTAATGGGAAACCACTGGGAGTGAGAGGTTTAAGGGGATCAAAGATACCACTTGGTTTACATATCTAAATGCTTAACATCATTAGGGGGAAAATGTCAGTCCTATGGTGGCAAAACCTAGGAGACAAAAAACTCAGAAGCAGTTGGAGGGCCTGATTCTACCTTGTGGAGGAAACCAAACCACAATACAAATTAAAACAAAAATTGGAGAGAAGCAAAAATAAAGGAAAGACAATAAGCGTTCTACATTAGTTATCTCTTGATGAGTAGCAAATTACCTCAGATCTTAGAAGCTTAGAACAGCATTTATTATCTCATGGTTTCTGTGGGGCAGGAATCTGGCACAACTTATCCTGCACCTTTACTTCAGGGTCTTTCACAACCTACAAACATGACAGCTGGGCTTTAGTCACCTCAAATCTCAACTGAGTAAAGATTTTCTTCTAAGATCATGTGACTAATGGCAAGATTCCATTACTGGAAGGTTGTCAGAATGACAGCCTTATTCACTCACTGACTATTGGCCATAGGTTGCCCTTAGTTCCTTGCCAGGTGGGCTTCTCAAGAAATGCAACTTGCTTCATTAAAACATACATGCTTAGGGGCCCCTGGGGGGCTTGCTTGGTTGTGTCCAACTCTTTATTTCAGCTCAGATCATGGTCTCAGGGTTGTGAGATGGAGCCCTGGGTCAGGCTTGGCACTGGGTGTGGAGCCTGCTTAACATTCTGTCTCCACCTCTGCCCCTTCCCTCAGCCACCGCGCCCCCCCCCCCCCCCCATAAAAACAATATAAGCTGAGAAGGCAAAGAGAAAGAGTATGGTAAAAGACAAAAGTCACACTTTTTTAAAAAGCTAATCGTGGAGGTAGAGTTAGAAAAATTTTGACATATTCTCTTTGCTAGAAACAAAGCATTAGATGCAGCCATGTTCGAAAGGAGATTACACATGGGCAGAAATACCAAGACATAGAGATCGCTGGAAGTAATAGTAAGTGACTCCCTACCCCCCACTATCCTCTGGCCTCCACTAATTTTCATCCACCCCAAGTGTAAAATATCTCCTTTCAAGTTCCCCAGAAATCTCATTTCATCATATCAGCTCAGATGCCCGATTCTTCCTTATTAAAATTAGTTTTAACTCCTTGTTCAGTACCTGTGACCTGCGATACCTATTGAAATCATGTAGAGCAGAAGGATCATTTAGCCAAGTCTTCCTAAATTCCTTAACCATGTATTCACAGGATTTAATAAAATTCTTATTATTTTAAGCACCTAGATTTTGTGGCATTTTGTTATATAGCAAAAGAAAAACTAGGAGTCCCAGTTCTCAAAACAACAGAAATGCAGGACCACAAAATACACTCTGCAGTAGCAATGTGTCAAAAGTCTTGAAGCAAAGCATCCTTATATTTCATGGTCAGATGCTCAGAGCACTATCCTCTGGGAAAGTAGGCACTGAAGGCCAAACAGCCTTCAGTTTGGGGGAGGGGGAAGGGTGTAGGTGTTAGCACTGACCTTGATGCTCACAGAAGGCTTTTCTGTATGGGGCACACAGGTTAAGCCATTCAGAGTCTATAGGTAAAGGGATAACTCTGGTAACCATTAAAGGTAGCAGGACACGGTGTGCCAAAATATGTTGTGTTGGTATACTACTTTAAGGTGTAGGCACTTGAAAAAAAGAAAATTCAGGAAGAGGTTTTCTCTAAATTCTCCTTATCTGACTAAAGACAGATCCTATGAAAGGAGCTCACTTGTCATAAATGCCCTTCCTGGGAGTTTGATCAGCCAGGGAAGATCAACTCTTACCAAGGAAGAGGAGACTTGAAGTTACTACCACACCCAAACCATAGCAAACTGACATACCACACATCTGTTCTTCTGAGAGCCCATTTATTTTTCCTAAAAATCACATTGTCCTAAGATACCCATATCCCCTTCACTTTCCCTATTAAGATGGACTTATTAATCCTGAATTCTAAACCACTCTGGAGAGAATCCCTTTTCCCTGGGTATCTTCATGTTTACATGACCTATACATGTTCGGAAACTTTGTTCATTCTTTTCTTATTTATCTTTTATTAGAGGGGTCTCAGCCAAAAGCTCAAAAGGGAGAAAATTACTATTACTCCTCTATATCACTCAAAGGAAAAGCATTATTTCTACACACATCAAGAAGTGGTGGAAGACCCATTGTTTCTTATTGCACATTCCTCCACAAGCTCCTCAGGTAGAGGCAGGAACAAGTAAAACACATCAGGCAGCTCTTGTTCAGAAGGTCAATGCCAGACACCTCAAGGTTACTGAAACCCCTATCTCATTTCATAGATATTTCATTCCATAGTTTAGGAGAAACGTTGACTGCCTGGATGTCCAAAGGTGGGTGAATATGTCCCACGTGGTTGTGTGTCAAAAAGTACAAGGCTAGGCTTCCAAGTATTTAAATCAACAAAAGGTTGACTTTATCTTATGAGACTTTACCTGAGTAAAAGCTGGCTGATATTTAAAGAAAGCTTTGGACTTCCTCTTGAGTAAGATTTTAATCAGTTAAGGAAAACAAAATGCATCACTAAAGGTTAGACAATAGGAGCAGTAGGATTATCAGCCTCGTATTGGGGAAGCATAGCAATCTGTTCATGGCTGTGGCAGAAATGTTCCTGGCAATTTTTGGACTCCCAGGATAGTCTTTGCTACAAACTTTCTCTTTGTCAGAAGACTTTGTCCTGGAATCCCCATCATGAGCTACAGTGACTCCTGTTTTCATCCAGTCTGATGACTTTAATTATCTTTCCCCTGATGACACTCAAATGACTCTGTTTTCCAACTGTCACCCAAATACAAAATTCATACTTCTATTGGCTCACATCTTCTCTTAGATGTCTAATTGACATCTCAAACTTGACATGTCTGAGGCTAAATACTGGAGTTTTTCTTTCTCCCGTATCCACTCCCATGGTCTGCTCATTCACCTACTCAATGAGAAAAAGCTGGAGTCATTTTTACCCCCACTCTTTCTCTCACATCACACATTGACTCAGCAGACAATCATCTAAGCATGCCTTCAAAATCATCTTAAATCTCTTCACATGACTCCTTCCCCACAGCAACCCTTCTGATTCATGCCCCATACGTTTTAAAGAGAATATTGTAGTAGCCTCCTGATTGGTCACCCTGCTTTGAATCTTACACTTTAGTCTAAAGCCATTTTGATCCTTTAAATGTAAGTCTGATTATGTTACATCTTGTGATTAAAAAAAAAAAATGTTCCATATTCCTAATAAGCCAGGTCAATAACCTGTCACCTCTGATATCCTGCTTGAGTTGTATTGCTGGAATCCATTAGCAACCAAACCACTTCAGTACTTTTTATCTTCATTGGAATGATAAGTAAGCATTGTTTGAATGCAGGTATGTTGCCAAAGATGTTTTCTAGGCATTCCCAAAGTTATTATTCGTTGAAGGGCTAGAGTATCTCTGAAAATGACCTCCTCCCCAATCCTAGGATAATATTTGCCTGTTATCTCCAGAATTAGATCTGTGTATGCCTATACCTCATTATTCCTCTTAACCCCAAAAAGGAATGGGAAAACTTCTTTAAATATCAATGGAGAAAAACAATCATAAGAATGGTACCTATGTCAGACCAAGCAGTTACCCCAATAGTCCCATTAGACCTATAATTTGCTAATTGGGGCAATATTAACATATTAACGAGATATTGTGTCCTTGGTCAGAGCTTTCATTAGTGCCTGTGTACCTCCCTTACTCCCATTTTCATCCCCCTGAGCCCATGGACCTATTGCACCTGGACTTGAGGTTTCTTGGAAAGTTTTTTGCTAATAAAAGAAGGTGAACACAGATTAATAAATGATCATGAGAATTGGTGCTATATATTATTAACAATATATCCTGAGAACTTCTGCCTGCTTTGAAAAGAAATATGAAAAGTAATGTGATGAACTGAAGTCCTACTGTAGAGTTTACAAAGCTCCTTTTGTTTGTAACTTGTTACTTTCAGTCTTTATGTTTCAAAGGTTTTAGATTGCTCCTTAGAGTTTAGAATTTATCTGTCCAGAGCATTACACTGTCATAGAAAAGGGGAAAATAGCCCCAAGTTCAAACTTCTATTTTCCATAATAAAGGCATTAAAATCCCACAGACCTCATTCTTCATGGCTGAATCGTGTGCCCCACAAGGTGAGACACAGGACAAAAAACTGCACACATCTACTTTCCCTCAGTTCCCAGTAGTTTTCGTTTTCAATCAACCACTACAAAGTTCTTTTTCTAGTTATCAAGATGAATACAAAAAAAAAAAAAAAAATCATGCTCCAGGGCACTTCTGTGTTAAAAAAAAATAATATCACCCAAATAACTAATGCATACCTTAATGTGATTGATATTCAACTTTATGATTCCAGTTTAGGCAGAAAGAAAACAGATGAATTACACTTGACTACATACCAAAATATACCTGTAAAATAATCTTCCAAATGAAACAGAAAGGTGGATGCCTTTTCATATGCCAAGGGGAACTGCATTCATGACAACATCTGTGTTTTTTAAAACCAAAATAACACTAATAAAAAACATAGTACAAAATGTAGAGCGATCAACACTTCTCACATGAGAAAGTTTGACCTGTATTTTTTTTAATATAATCATGCTGATCATTAATTACAAAACAGCTATGAAGTGTCAGTTTCTGTAGTTCGGGGATCTGAAGTATTTGAAAGTATATGAATGCATATTTTCCATGTGGGAATTTGACTAATGCACAGAAACTTTACAGAGTCATTATTACCAGTAAATTCCCTTTGTGGACGAATACCCATCTTTTCAAAAGACTTTCTATAATTATTTCAAAACAAAAGAATAGAAACTATAACCAATTACAATGAGAAATAAGCAGTAATTAGTTTTACTTTTATAAACTTCTAGGACATTAAAATTCAGTGATCCCTATAGACAAGGGAAAAATACAACAATATGTGTAGTCATTTCAAGCTTCCCACCATAAGATCAGATTTTTTTTAATTGAAAAAGTAAAATAATCCATAGATATGTGTTCAAACTTCCCCATGCCAATGGTAGTGATAGTGTAGTGGAAAGACTACTAATTGGAAAAACTGGGATTCGAATTCTGCTTTACAGATCACTGCTCAAAGTATGGTAGGAGTTTCTTTTGGGAGCTAGATGAAGTACCAAAAAAGTTCCTTTAAGAAATTGTCCCATGGAAGGACAATGGGTCCTTTTGTATCTCAGTAGTTATAATAGGACTAACATGTACAAGCATAAGATTTAACATCAAAGTTTCTACAAGTCAGAGTTACCTAAAAATGGCATGGGAAGAAGGCACAGTATATATTCAAGCACGATTTTATACTAGACTATTACATGGCAAGTATCTGGGAGAGGAAAATCAAGCACTGAGAAAACTATAGGACTAGAATTTCTACTAACCCTGAGATTTTTTGCCTTTCTGGTGTCCACATTTTTAATCTTTCTTGAATACTATCGTCAGATACTTGCTTTTGCAAAAGCTCATTAATTTAAACCATAATGAATCAAGTTCCTTTGAATGATTCTTATGACTCGTGATCTCTATTTCAATGCATATGTCCTTCAAAAGTATCTTCCATTCCAGCCAGGGCAGTTTCTATCTTGTGCCACCATGTTCACCAAAACACCTTGGTCAGCACTACCTCCATTTTCCCTGTCCTACAACTCAGAATGCCTTCTTAAATTTCTGTTTAGGATAATGCCTGCATTCTTCAAGATCTGCCTTACTGCTTTAAACACTTTCTACTTAGCCCACTATTGGTGAGGGAGGAATTCTTGTCCTAAGGTTATGGGAATGGCAGAACACAGAACACCCAACTCCAGAAAAGAGATATGGATGGTTAATCAGCCACATATACTCAGCCCAGGAAAGGAGGGCACCATATGTCATACAGTGTCACACAATGCATGTACTTAGGAAGAGAGTGAACAACCATCAGCTGGGGAAATAGATTTTGTAGTGTCAAGAAAGTAAAGTTCTGTCTGGTTCCAAAAGAGAGACATGGTTGATTTCTTTGAATTAGTTCCATGGTCTAGCAGGGAAATGAAACCTCCTACTCAGGAATAAGCAAGAAATTATCTGTCCCTTTAGTAAGGAAGACTCTTTGGCTAGGGAAACATATTTGTGCAGGAGCAGAGTGCTGAAGAGAACTTTCAGAAAGTCTATTGGGACCCTCCACATGTCAAAGCAGGACACAATACTGGACCTTGATTTTAGGCCTTCCACCACAATCATGTCTTATGTTTCCCATAAAATCTTCTTATAAAATGAGATAAAGTACACAAAAATGATCTTTAAGTTAATACACTAATCTGCTGTTTTTCTGTCTACTTTAAGTTTCATTGAGGTCCGTATCCAATTGAATAAATAGCAAGAATGTAACATTATTTTATATATGCATTCTTACTACTAATTTATTTTTTATATCTTAATATTCTAGATTTTATACCCCTTAAAGGTACTGACTTACAAAAGCCATATTTTACTTCACATTCTCCATTGCAATGTAGTCATTTGACTGGTTCAATCACCTTATGAAGAGGGACAGTGGTGTTGGAGGCACTGAATTCTAGTAAATTTGTTCATTCATCCTCACTTACAAAAATAGATGCATTTACGGAAAACTAATTATAATATATATTCCCTTTCCTAGGTGACTTCCATTATCAAATTGGCCATTTCTTCCCATATAAAACTAGGTCTTACTAGACTCTGTTAAACATCTCTAACGTTGAAGTGATTAAAATAGTCACCTGAAATTCAAGGATAGAAATTATTAAACAGGAGGCCTGTGGGCACCTACTAAATAAAACCAAAGTAATTGGAAATCAGCAAGGATTTATTAAAGAGTCACATGAAAATTAACTTGCTAGGGTGCCTGGATGGCTCAGTCAGTTAAGTGTCTGCTTTCGGCTTAGGCTGTGATCCCAGGGTCCTGGGATCAAACCCCGCATGGGGCTCCCTGCTCTGTGGAGGGCCTGCTTCTCCCTCTCCTTGCATGTTGTGCTCTCTCTCACTATCTCTATTTCTCTATCAAATAAACAAAATCTTTAAAAAAATTAACTTGCTTTTTAGCAGTTTTGCAACTATCATCAATTTAGAAACTACCATATAGACTATTCAAATTTTGTTGAGATATGTGACATGACTTTAATATTTTTGAGGATTAGAAATAAATTTATAGCTGGAAGAGAAATACATTGAGCATATTGATTAGTGTCAAGCTGCCTAGAAGTTTCTTCTCGTTTGATGAAAAACTCCATCTTTGGTCTTATTCTCTACAACAAAATGAATGGCCAGGATAGGACACAAAATATGCTTATCAAATTTTAAATGGCATATGGTTGAGAGAGATAATAAATGAAAGAATCAGATACAAAATTATCTCAGCAAGCTGGAAAGCTTAGTCTGGAGAAATAAGATTAAATTTAATAGCAATATTACAAATAAAGTCTTATATTTAATTTAAAAATCCATTGTGCAAGTTATGGGATGGCTAAATCTGGAAATCCAGTTGGCCACAAAATTAATAATGAAATGTCAGTGTTATGAGGATAATGTTCAGGGTCTAGAATCATGGGGCAGATTGTCCAGGCACAACTGCACAGTTCAGCTCTGTACACATCTAGAGCCCTTCTCTGCTATGAATGTGCTGGGAAGACCATGTTAGAGGCACAGGATGAACGGGGAAAATATCCAATTTAAGGTAAAAAAAGATAGAAGAGCGGACAAGCACAGTATAATTAAGGAATACATTTGGCTGTGATTTGAAATATTGGTTTAAGGTTTCTGTGCTTTGATTTTGTACTTAATACTAAATTGAAGAATGGAGACATCATTCTCTGTTGCAAGAGATTGTAGTGGAATGCATATATACTTGCATATACATCAAAAGTAATTCTGACAAAAATTACTACCAACCCAAAGTTGATCAATATTCACTTACCAAGCTTTCAAGCCCTCTTCCCAGATCACCAGGCTAAAAAACAAAAGTATATCCCTGAAGCCAAAAACCACTCAGAGGTCAGCCACAAATACAACTTCTTCTATAAATCTAACAAAAAGCTGATAGAAAGAAGCTGTAGGAAAGGAAAGATAAGAGACAAGATAATAATAGTGCATTTCAAAGGGGTGAACTTCAAAGGAAGAAAGTTTGGAGGAAGGAAAGCAAAGGGTTGATATGGTTAGGAGTGGGGGCCAATAGCAAAAAGAACTTAGTAAAATGACTTTCAATTCACCTTTTTGAAACCTTTAAAAAAAAATTCCAATTGATAATACAACTCTGGTAAAGAAGATTTTCAAATTTGCATATTTACTTTAAGATATTCCAAAGTGTCAGACAAACTGGATTTTTATTTATATTTAGCAAACTCATCATTTTTCCCTGAGAAACAGAAAGCTCTGATGTTCTGAGGCTCTTTTTTCAACCATTAAATAGGCTGATATTCCCTCAGAATCTCCCAAGCTGCTGGAAAACTGAAACTTGACACAAAAATAATTTTGTTATGCCAAAGAGCCTGACAGGTGGGTAAAGTATTTGAGGGGAATTGCAGTGACTTTCAATTATCTATCCTTAGACATTTATCTGTTCCTCATGGTGCCCTACCTAATGAATAACTCCTGCAGATGGTGAGAAAACCAGGATTCTTAATTGCCACCAGGCTAAAATTAACATCAGTCATGAGCAAGGCTAGGGAAAAAAACCAGGTATAACATAGTTCATCTACCAAGAAAAGGAAGCTCAATATAAACTTTGATGATGTATACTATAAAATGCGTGGTAAGGATCACTTTAACATTATGAAGCCCAATCAAATTCTTTTATTTCTGAGGGGGTCAGAGCAAGTGTCCCCAAAATGTGCCACTCTGGCATGTGGGCTATTTTTAGCTGAAGCCAAATGAGACTCTGAGGGCTCAAGAGAGACTTTTGCTTCTCCCTTAACTACCGAGGAGAATCTAAATTGAGGATCTTTCCAAGAATAAGTGTTATTACCAGAGATAAAATTTGATCTGAGTGACCCTTCCGTATGGCAGGGCAAATATTTAATTATCAGCCATCTGCTCTTTTTCTTATCGCCCTATTACTGCCCTCTTCCCCTTTGAAGCCTCAGGCCCTGATCCCAATCCTTAGCTCAAGATGACATATATATACCTCATTGTTCTGGTCTTTGAACCCCCCATGGATGTGAGGTTCCTGTGTGTACAGAAATTTATTTCTCCTGTTAATTTGTCTCATGTTAATTTAATTTTTAGACCAGTCAGGAGAATGTTCAGAAAGTAGAGAAAAAATTTTCTTATGTAACAGCTCTAAGAGCAAGTGTTAATTAAAAACAGTTATAATTTTATATTCTTTTCCCTTGAATTGATATATCTTAAATATGCTTTTATATTTATATTATCTAATCCTCAAAATCCTCAAAACTACCTTGAAAGACAGTATAATATTGCTTATCCATATCTCACCATTAACATCTATAACATGAATTTAAGTAACTCAAGTTGAATTTAAGTAACTCAGTATATACCTTCCTCTCACAAGGTTACAGCTCAGTTTTATAAGTGCTACCATTATTTCTCATATGAGCTTGCAGTTTCTGAAGCAACGATACGTATGCAAATAAATGTCCAAAAAATTGGTGATGGAGTATATACAGTGTGATTTCTGGACATATTTAACATTATTATAAGTCATTCCTTGCAAACATATTAAAATTTAGGGTATAACACACACTTGCAAGGAAGGAGAAAAGTTTGAGTAAACAAAGGCTTTTTTTTTTTTAGAAATTGATTTCAGATAATTGTCTAGATTTCAAATATGTTTTAGCTGTTAGGTTCTTGCAACTGAATACTGATTAGTTCAAAATCTTGCATATTGCCTCTTTCAAATCTCATTTCTTTATCACAGGTTGAAAGTGAGGATATGGGAGAAAAACAAGGCAGCAATACACATAGCTTCGTAACCATAGCTCTGCGTTTAACTTCTGTTTCAGTGCTCCAACTTCTAAGTCACACACATAGACCTGAACAATCTAATGGCTCGGGGAACAAGAAGGGTCAGTGAAGTTTCTCCTTTCCTTATCTTTCCTTTTACTGTTCAGTTAAACAAAGTCTGTGAGATTAAAAACTTGGCTCTAGGTTACTGATATAAGGACCGACTTGAGTCTATGCCAAGGCAAGTTAAATGCTGGAAGCTTTGGTGCAATTTAAGTTCCATTCAAAAGCATCACTAAGCTGGAAACATACAAACATAAACCTCGATAAATGTTGCTGAACCACATCCATCCTAGGGTCTTCTAGGTGGAATTGTTCTGTAGGGTATTTCTATACCAACTACAAAACCACATCACAAAATTGGTCCAGAGTTAGGTGGATGAAACATAAAGAAGGAACTCATAATTTTCATTGTAAAGTTCTCTGCAAGGATGAAATTTCAAATATTAAATACTTTTTCTCTTCTATCAAAAGATCTCATTCCTGTGACTACCTAAGAATAATTAGATTGGCAAACCCAGGTCTCGTGTTATAGTTTGTTTTGACTATGGCTATATGGAATCTTCTAAATGGCTTTAACTAAACTGGCTTTCCACTTCTCAGGTTGAATTTGAAGGTGGGCAAATTTCACAATACTGAAAACTTTTATATAATGAAAATCATGGATACAGACTGTTTTTTTCATCCTGCAACCATGCTTCTTGATTAGCCTTCCTTACGTTACTGGATATTTTGGGAAAGTTGTTACAGTAAAAATACAAAAAGTAAAATTGAATGGTTCTTATCCAAGCCTTCTTGGGCCTTTCAGGGAAAAGAAATAAGAAGCTGTTAAGTTCTGCGACAGCCTCTAACTTAAGCCCTCTCTATGAGCTGCAGAGTGAAGAGCCGCACGAAAAGGATAAGAAATTAGGAGCTCCTGGATATCAGTCTCTAAGATGGAATTGCCAGACTTCCTTATTTCCTTATACCACGCAGTATTTAGGTCATTGTACAAATATCAACTAGCTCTTAAGGAAAAATATTTATCTCCTTGTGGGAGGAGCTTGTAAGGGTTTTCATTGTTGTTTGCTTTTTGTTTTTGTTTTTGCCTCTCATATTGTCCCGGGGATTTAAATAAGGCCACTTTGGAAATTATTTATAAAGAGTTGGCTTAGTGACATGATGCTTTAGCAAAAATCTCTGTGTGGCTTTTTAAAATTTAATTATGTCTTCAAGCATCTGGCTACTATTCAATTACTGCTGTTGGTGTCATCCACATCTATACTTACTAGAAAGAGACAGTACTTGAATTGTTTGCAGTTTACTGTTCCAGATTTTACTTGTTATTTATTGTTGCAAATGCCAGTATGCCCAAATCAAAAGCTTTACCCCAAAACACAAACACAATTTCCTAGTGCTTATATTTTTGTTCTGCACATTCCATTATCTTAGATAAGTTGTCTATTCCATCACAATGGAGAAATGTTTTCGTTCCTACTTGGCATTAGATACGTACATTTTGCTTTGTAATATGCTTATCATCAATCAATTTTCAGGAGCTGAGTCTATTACTAACATAAAACAGTGGAATGCTGCCTTGAAGATAGAAAACAGAATGTCAGAGCCACAAAGACAGTAACTTGGGCAGACAGAAAGGCTAACACTTAAATGCAATTTCCTATTTTTGGGGGAGGAATTATTGGACCTTCTTTAGTCCTCTTCACTTATTCTGCTGCCCCTCAGGTCTTTCCTTTTTCGCTTTTAATATTAGATTTGGGGAGATTCAATTGACTGTTGTGCTCTACTGCCTAATCAGTCAGTAAAAGAGCACCAAAGTCAAGAAAAATATTTTAAGAGATGTCAGTTCCATAAAAGTCAACAGAGATAAAGAGATTTATTGCTTCTATCCTCACTGCTGACCTGATTCTATTGGAGTCGGAAATCAAGAAAATCCGATTGTTTGTGTGTGGGTATGAAAGCAAGCAAGCAAGCAAGCATGAGAAATAGATTTAGTTTGCAGGGGAAAGGAATAATATTTATAAGTTGTCAGAAATCCCCAGAAGTTGATATTTTACTGTGCTACCTGAATTTCTGGACCTTTTTTTTTTTCCTCCTGTTGACAGAGAAGAAAACAAAATAAACTAAAAGGTAAAATATTCTGTTATATTTATTTGTACATTAACTTATATTCTTACTTGATCAATGTTTATTATGCTCCTACTAGATTTTAGAAATTGTGCTAGTCACTAGAGTTACAACAGTAGGCCATCCTAATTGGGCTCTATTTTCATATTATACAGCCTAAGGGGAAAGACTCACATTATTCAGTCATTTCATATAAAGAAAGATTAAAGGGTTTGAGATAGAGCAATAATGAGAGAAGAAACTGCTCAAGTTGTAGACCAACTCTAGCAATTTCTGTAATTATTAGGTACCTTCCGGGTCAGATCTCAGTTAAAAGAGACTGTGGTCCAGATTGAATCCCTGGATGGTCCTAGGGTCATCTAAGATATTAATACAGAGATTTTTCTGGGGTAGGAGGGAATTCAGAGATCATAATATAGTCCTTCATTTTATAAATGACAAAAAAAATTATGTGGCTCAGAGGGCTAATTTGTTCACACAGCCCATTACTGATAGTTTGAAAAGTAAAAAAATGCAGTTTCCTTGCTCTTTTCATTTCATAAATTCTGCCAAAATGTTTTAATGGTACCTTATACAAATAGTGTTTTTCAAAAGCCACACTTATTGTAAGGGCAATAGGAGTGAGTAGTACTATATACCACATAAAGTGGGTTATGTTTTAGTTTCTATAAGAGAGTGAAATATTGTTATTTACACATATCTCAAGTGTCACACTAACCTAAATATTCTTTTTTTTTTTTTTTAAAGATTTTATTTATTTATTTGACAGAGAGAAATCCCAAGTAGATGGAGAGGCAGGCAGAGAGAGAGAGAGGGAAGCAGGCTCTCTGCTGAGCAGAGAGCCCGATGCGGGCCTCGATCCCAGGACCCTGAGATCATGACCTGAGCCGAAGGCAGCGGCTTAACCCACTGAGCCACCCAGGCGCCCTAACCTAAATATTCTAATAATGGATTAATTCAGTGAAAAGGGATTACCCATCACAAACTAGGAATTCTATAATGGGAATACCCTGTCATACAATCTAAGCTCTCAAAATGTACCAGCACACATAATCCATAGTTCCTAAATCGTCATGTTTCTCCATTTAAGGTCATCTGGGAGAAGAGAGGAAGGGAGGATAAAAATTGCAGATTTTCATAAAAAACTATTTATGTCTATCTATAGATATTTATATCATATACCTATATATATCTATAGGTATCTATATATCTATATAAATCTATATAGATATAGATAGGCACCTTGGTCAATATCATTTAAATGTCTTCAACTGCTTGGGATGCCTGGGTGGCTCAGTCAGTGACTGACTCTTGATTCCAGCTCAGGTTATGATCTCTAGGTTTTGGGATTAGATCAAGCCTGGGGTTGGGCTCCATGCTCAGCAGGGGGTCTGCTTGAGATTCTCTTACTTCCTCTCTCTCTGCCCCTCCCCACATACACGTTCTTGCACTCTAAACAAATAAATTTTAAAAATAAATAAATACATCTAACTGCTCAGCAAATTTTAGGCATGGACAGAAATCTACCCATCTTGTAAATGCTGATTTCAGATTTCAAATACAGTTCCAATGGGTTCTAGTTTGTCATTACTCTTATTCTTCTTGTACCTTTGTCACCAAAACATAATGCCCTTGAATATTTTGACTGCTAATAATTTTTTTTTTTTTAAAGATTTTATTTATTCATTTGACAGAGAGAAATCACAAGTAGATGGAGAGGCAGGCAGAGAGAGAGAGAGAGAGAGAGGGAAGCAGGCTCCCTGCTGAGCAGAGAGCCCAATGCGGGACTCGATCCCAGGACCTTGAGATCATGACCTGAGCCGAAGGCAGCGGCTTAACCCACTGAGCCACCCAGGCGCCCGACTGCTAATAATTTTTTAAAAGATTTTTATTTGAGAGAGATAATTATTTTTAGAAATGGCCATCACTTATCCTTCATAACTGTAAAACATTTTTATTTTTAGGTTTATGAACACTAATTAAAGAAGCCAATTAATCATTTTCCATTTCCATTTGATCAATTTCTTCTCTGTCATTTTTGTATTACCTTGGCCATTGGCTTTTTTCCACTTAATGAAATGTGTCAAGTGCATTTCGGTGAATATCAGAAACACAGAAAATACTGCCACATGTTTTGTAAAGAAAAAAAGCATGCCTCAACTCTATCATAAAACATGCATGATAAAATGCCTTGTGTTGAATGAACTGCATAAGATCATATTTCCTTTTCTGTTCTTAGAAATGGTCTACTGATTCAATAATGCTTACTAATTCTTGCATTTGAGGAAACTCATGTAACATAGATTATTCTGAAGACATATAACCTGAGATTTCTATTTCAACTTCACCAACATCATTAGAATCTGAAGTGTGTCTATCTTGCTCTGCATTAATCTTATTACCTAGTAAGTTTGAAAAGTTGTCCTTTATACGTGTCCTACTCATTGCCATTATAGATGGAAAGGTTTGTTTGTTTTTGAATCAGAGTCCTTAATTCTGTTCAAAGAGAACTTCGAATAAATTACCTAAAATCCTACCAAGAAGGTGGCACCAGATTTCCCTTAAACATTTTTGAAGAAAGAGGCAATCCTTTAGGCAATGTAATAAGACAAACTGACAAATGATCCAAACTTGGTTATTTATTTCACTACTGTATCATTCTACCAGGTGATTCCTCCATTTTTCCATTTCCATATTACTTTAATTTTTATTAGAATAGCTTGGTAAGTTGCAGTTTTAGACGGCAACATAGGAGACTTCCTGAGCCCACCCTCTCCCACAAATGTACCAAATTGATAGCTATACATGGAGAAATTTCCTCTCAAAGAAATTCAGAAAACTGAGTGACTCCTACATATTGGGCAAAAGAAAAATACCCACAGTGAAATGGGGAGAGGCAGAGGCAAAAATCTTGCTATAAACTTCACCCCAGCATGGCAACATATAGTTGGAAAGAACTTAAAACTCCTCACTTCACCGTGAAAATTGAAGGATTTGGACCCAATATCTAATGCTTCTGCTTTTAAGACTTCCATCTCAGGGATAGGCTCCCCAAACACTTAGCTCTGAATGCCAATGGAACTTGTCTTCAAGATACCTATAAGACTACAACAAACAAATAATTTGGGGGCTTGTTAGAACTCACCTTGGCTATCCTCCCAAGGCTCAGCACTGAGGCAAGAGCTTGAAATGCCCATCCCCCAGTCTTTCCTGGAAAGAAGCCTATTTGCATATCTTAAAAGCCACAGCTCAGGGTCAGGCTCCTAATTTAACAGAAAACTAGAGGCTGACTGCAATTTTCTCCAGAGACAGGAAGGCCAGCAGGTACCATCTTTGTACTTTCCCTTGGTCCTGCTCCAGTCTGTGAATCTCCCTGAGCAGAGGCATTTGTGCACAAAAGATATGGGAAAGGAAGATCATCAAGTTTCCATAACAAATCTTATATTATAAAAGGGCCCAATGGGCCCTTAGGGAAAAAGCAAGATAAAAGTTGTTTTATTTTTAAAAATATAAATTTTCTTTTTATTCATTAAAGATCTTAAAAAGCATAAAAGTCATAAAATATAAATTCTAACATGTTAATAGAACTTTTTACAAAGAAACCCAAAGGTTGGAGTTCAAAGAGACCTGCTTAGTATTCCCAGTGTTAGATTTAAATACTTTCTATTGATAAAGTTGAGTAAGTTCTTTATAGGTACTCTTAAAGGCAGTAATAAGCATACTTATCAAAACACCATTTAAATCTGCTTACTCCTTAACCTCCTGGTAGATATCTAAGACCTGAACTTAAGGTCAGGATTTTTAGTTATTTAGTTCTTGCTAATGGAATTAAAAAACACTTCCTTAGGCTTTTCAAATTAATAAAGTTTACTAAAACATCAATATGTTGTCTGAATATCTCATGGCTTTTTAAGTTTTCACATTCTTCTAATATTAAAATTTGATTTCCTAGTTTGTTTCTTTGTTTGTTTTCCCTATGATTTGAGATCGAGGTCATGGAAAAACTTTGTTTTTAATTACATTCTTCTGGCATCATATAGTCTGCAAAGGTAAATTTTAGAGTTCCTGACTAAAGATCCAGCAGTTAGATGCAGGATTCTAGTGACTCCACACTATTCAGGAATAAAGTTCTGCTGATCCAAGTCCGAGCTTGGAAAATAAACATCAGCTCTGCATGAGAAAACATCAGCTTGGCTGAAGATAACTACAATTTATGGATAGAAGTTTGGAAACCTGTATTGGAATAGCCATGTCAGAGTCAGAGGCTATTCAGACAAAAGACTGGTTTGTGAACACCTCAGGACACATACCATAATTTACCAGAAATACCTAATAGCAGGCATGTTCTTGCTTTTGATAGGCAGTGATTAATATAATTGCAAGTGAATATGCTGGTTTTTTGCTTCAGGGTATTTCTCTACACAGCAAAGATTTCCCAGGTATTTGGATAAAGATCATACTTACTAAAATTGCAAAATAAAAAGTCCTTCTTGCTTTGCATATATTTACATAGAGGTAACATGACATCCAAAGAGATGGAGAAACTCATGTAGGTGAATTAACAAGAATTTAACAAAACCCTGCATATTTGAAGAGACTTTGCCTTACACTGCCCTCTTGGCAAGTCTTGGTTTTTATTATTTCTGGGATTAGTCATATGACTTAATTCTTTACCCATTTATTTTTGATCAAACAGGGATTAATTATAGCAATTTTTTTTTAATTTTTTCAATTTATTTATTTTCAGAAAAACAGTATTCATTATTTTTTCACCACACCCAGTGCTCCATGCAATCCATGCCCTCTATAATACCCACCACCTGGTACCCCAACCTCCCAACCCCCGCAACTTCAAACCCCTCAGATTGTTTTTCAGAGTCCATAGTCTCTCATGATTCACCTTCCCTTCCAATTTACCAACTCCCTTCTCCTCTCTAACACCCCTTGTCCTCCATGATATTTGTTATGCTCCACAAATAAGTGAAACCATATTTTATTGGTTATTTAGTATTTATCAAAAATGCTTTGCCACGTTGTCCAAAAACCTACCTACCACCTACAAATCAGGTCCACATATGTCCTGGTTTGCCTAGGATAATCCTGGCTTATGACTAGTTTTTTTTAGTTTGTTTGTTTGTTTGTTTTTGGTGTTTTGTTTTTTTTTAAACTATTGTCTGCTTTTATTCTCAAAGAGTTCTGGTGTCCAAGAGAAGTATTATATAATCATTCTACACACATGAGAATGTACAAAGACTCATTCTCTTATCCCTTAGTTTTTAAGAACTAATTTTGACTACAGTACAAATGACTCAGGATGGAAATTAAGAAAACTCAGAGCCCATAAAATGTCAACAGTGGGAAAGTTCTCTTTTGGTGGAAGGCATTGAGTTGGGAGGATCTAGTAGACAGAGACCTGTGAATCCTTGAAAGGCCAAAGTCTGATTTCTTTGTTGATTCTTCTATATCTAGTTCAGTGTTGGATAGGTAAAAACAGTAAATACTACCAGATAGATTAAATTCTTAGTTTGATTGACAGGAGAATGACCACTCAGTATCAGAATGCTATATATTTGTGGTGATTTTAAGGAATGCCTCTTTGAAACAATCCCATCTATACAAATAGTTAACTTGGACTTCCTTTTGAATAAACTTTCTTTTTAGTACACACAGTAAAGAATGAATGAACTTGCCTCTGATGTTCTTGGAGGTAAAGTATGCCCTGTAGTCACTGACAATTGATTTGAAGGGAAGAAGAAGAAAAAAAGAGTGTCAGAATGTATTTATACTGGAAAATGCTGTTTTTACAACCAGATTCACTGTAGAACATGTTCTAAAAATGAAGCTTTAGATTCTAGTTAAGACTATTTTTTTCTCAGAAAATTTTGTATTTCTCTAATTACTGTGGTTTTAATATTAAACAGACTTTTCCAGTCTATACCAAGCATTTATTTGGGAGTAATTTCCATACCTGAATGAAAAAATTATGATGTAGAACTGCCAAAATGTATCATCAGGTCGGTGAATTCTAAATTAGGACACTGTATTCCGATGTGACTAAGGTAACAACTGGGGTACTGTGGAAGCACAGGGGCTTTGGTGTAATCCATTTCATGACCCACACCTCACCATAAAAAGGAAATAGGACAAATCTCCCCAGAAACACACACTACTAAAGATGTAAAGCTAATTAAAACAAAAATGGAAACAAAAAACAAAACACCCACAAAATGTTTAAAATAGGCATTTAGGACAAAATCGGAATTGTCACAGATGCCAGTATACTTGACAATAATTAGTTATTTTTTTTTTTAATTTTACTTATTTATTTGACAGACAGATAGAACATAGGCAGGTGTAGGGAGAGGGAGAAGCAGGCTCTCCGCTGAGCAGGGAGCCCAGTGAGGGGCTCAATCCCAGGACCCTGGGATCACGACCTGAGCCAAAGGCAGAGGCTCAACCGACTGAACCATCCAGGCATCCCCACAATGATTAGTTATTGGAAGAGTTCACAGAAGGTAAGTTATGGTCCCTCACCCTGAGAAGTGGTCAGGTTCTTCCCTGACCCTGTTTCTCCTCAGGTAGTTTCCATCTTAGTGAATAACACTACCATCCACTTTATAAACTAAGCCATGCCCTGAACTCACTTTTCTCTTTTTCAGCAATCTTAGTCATACCTTCACAGCTTTGCCCAAGATTAATGAAAGTGCCACACTCATGCCAGCTTCCTGTTAATATATGCTAATCCTAGAGTAGGGGTTGATCATTTCATCTGACAACCTATTAAGTATGTGTGAGAGTTACCAGTTAATACGTTACTTTTGGGGGCTGGAATCCAACATCCATTTCCTATTCTTCCTATAATCATTCCACTCTTGTGCTGGGATATGACCTTTTCACTACCTGATAGTGATACGGTCAACCAAGATTGAAAAAAAAAGACTGGGAAAGCTGATCATAGATTCACCCACCAGTGGTAACCTAAAGAAACTTATTTCTTGCCACCCGAATATCAGGTTCTGCCCTCGTTCCTTCCTTGCTTCCTCAGCATCCAGTTATCCCTGTGAGCTCCATAAATTACTCCACGAAATTTCCTTTTGCTTGAATTAGCTTCAGTTTCCCTTGTTTGAAGTCCCAAATTCCTAACAGACACACCATGGATCCTCCCAGAGGTACTGACTGCATTCCTGGGGCTTAGAGCATGCCTTACCATTCTCAGCAACCAGCACTGAGACAAGTATATTTTGCTTAAAATGAAAATGAAGTAGCACAAAAAGATGGTGTTAGACTCATCCTCTAATTTATTCTCACAAATTTTTCCTAGTG
This sequence comes from Mustela erminea, assembly GCF_009829155.1. Taxonomy (NCBI): domain Eukaryota; kingdom Metazoa; phylum Chordata; class Mammalia; order Carnivora; family Mustelidae; genus Mustela; species Mustela erminea. The sequence goes on from NC_045614.1 coordinate 181,668,106, forward strand.
ATTAGTGTAGCTAGTAGCTAAAACTGTTGCTTGGACACAAACAAAAATGCCAGAAAATTATTTTGCTGGATAGTAAAAAGCTACTGACTTTTATACCAGATTATTATTACAGCAATTACACAGCTGACATGCAGAAGCCTTGAAGATATGTGGCTCTTGGGATAGCAAACAAGAAGTTTGAAATAAATGAAACTCAAATACCAGAGTCATGTTGATGGTCAGCACTGCTCCTCTTGGCAAGAAAACAGATTCTCCTCTTCCAAGAAACAATTTGCATGATGCTTTCTGTAGACATTACTTTTCCTCCCGGCCACACATTAATTGACTACCCAGGTGCTCAGAGTAACGAGAGTAACACCAAGTGTTTATAAGAAAAGAAAGAAAGAAAGAAAGAAAGAAAGAAAGAAAGAAAGAAAGAAAGGGAGAGAGAGAGAAGTAATCACAAGCATGATTGCCTTGATAATAATTAATGCCTGGGGGCTAGCTTATACCTTAAATCAATAATGTTTATTTTTCCCCATCTCAAATCTATAAAATTCCAGACATGATTCTTTCTCCACACCCCTTGCCAGAAGAGCTAAAAGCAAGCCTGTGTCAAATTCTTGATTCCATATCAGTTGCAGACACAATGCAAGAGATAAAACCTAATGAGTTTCTACAAACACAAACAATTTGTTAGCATTGACTGGTCACTTCAGTGAAAGAACCAGTCAATTTAATCAAATTGGCCAAACTGGCCTTAAGCTGAAGTGACAAATGGATTTAGTCAAAATAATCAAAGTAAGTAAATAGACTGGGTGTGTTCACTTCAATATCCTTATTATGGATAAGGATATGTTATCCTTATCATGTTAAATGTTAAGATTTAATTTTTGCTAACATTTTTGCTAATAAGCTCTGGTCCCTGCTAAGTGAAAAAACATTAGTTCTGGGGAGCACAAAGCAAGATGTCTGCTCACCCCAGTGGTCATAGCCAATCATCTGAATGAGCAAAAGATGTAGGCAAATGGAATAAACCTTTCCCACTACCTCTTGACTAAGGGCATGCCCAGGAGTGCTACACCAGGTTTTCTAATCATTGGCATGTGAAGAATCCAGAAGAGACATTGCCCCTAGCCACAGTATAATTGGTTATATACATACAGTATAAACATACGTTTACTGGACAGTGGACACAGGAATACTGAATTAGAAAACACACCCAAGTGACTCTACCAGGAATCTAAGAAGAATAGACAGCAGAGAGGGCTTTCTAAAGCCCCAAACAATCATGGTAATTCACTTCCAACGGTTGCCCTGCTGGCACTCTTCCTAAGCAGACAGGGGAGAGCTGCTGCATCTCTCAGATAACAAGGTAATTAATGTTAAAAAGGAAGACCATATTGAGGAGGGTCAGTTGTAGCTTCAGAATTATAAAAAGGTAGAATTAAAGAGCCTATTTCCATTTGGCTCGAACTTTTTTTTTTCTAAGGCTTATTTTAAAAAGATTTGAAAAGGCAGGGGTAGAGACGTGAATAAACAAAAGCTATTACAGAAAAATGAAATTCTTTTCCTCTCAGCCTCTTTCCATTTCAGAACTTTTCTGAAGCCCCAGTGGCATTTCATAATCCAACCTTCCAAAATTAGTTTCATCTCCCTAAAAAAAAAAAAAAAAAATCACATCATAGAATGTGTTCACACACCTTCAGAGGTGATGCCATCCTTTCAATGAACTAAGGATCTGCCTCACCTTCTCACCCTGATTTTCCTCTCTGCAAGTAAATACATAGTCACTAATTTGTTAATTGCGTGAACTCCACTGACAGGGAGTACAATTATTGTAGCATGACATCTGGAGGAATTATACCATCAGAAGGTGGTGATGAGCTTGCAGAGGGTTATATGGGAGGACTATATAAGACTTACATGTCCTATATTAAAAGGAAAGACTAAATAATTTTTTTTAAAGATTTTTATTTATCTGGGGCACCAGGGTGGGCAATCGGTTAAGTGTCTGAATCTTGGTTTCTGCTCAGGTTGTGATCTCAGGGTCCTGAGATCAAGCCCCGTATTAGGGTCCTGCTCAATGAGGAATCTTCTTGTTTCTCTCTCCCTTTCCCTCTACCCCTCCTCCTCACATTTAGGCCCTCTTCCTTTCAAATAAATAAATAAAAATCTTCTTAACCTTTAACTGACTGAGCTAGTCAGGCACCCCAAGACTAACAGAAATTTAATATCATTTTTAAATCCATGATAATGTTAATAAATAGCAATAGGAAATCTTATCTTTAAATATCAAACCAAGGAAATGTGTAGCCTTATACAAGTCTAAAATAAATAAATCAGACAATTAGAAACATTAATTAGGTTTATCAGAGAAGCTGTAATCCTAAAAATGTAATATCTAATGTACACAAAATACTCTGTGCTAGATATAGGCTTAGTGTTTTAATATCTATTAGTACATTTAAACTTCATAACAACCTTAAGTTAGTTATGATTGTTAACCTCATTGTTTTTTTTTTTTAAGATTTTATTTATTTATTTGACAGAGAGAGAGATATCACAGAGAGGCAGAGAGGCAGGCAGAGAGAGAGGAGGAAGCAGGCTCCCCGCTGAGCAGGGAACCCGATGCAGAGCTCAATCCCAGGACCCTGAGATCATGACCTGAGGCAAAGGCAGAGGCTTACCCCACTGAGCCACCCAGGTGCCCCAATCTCGTTGTTTTAAGATGAGAAAACTAAGGCACAGAGAAGTTGAGCAACTTGACAAAGGTAACATAGCCAACAAGCTTAAGAGCTCTAAGATTTGAACCCAGAAAATCTAGCTCCGTGATCCAGACTGTTAATCTATACATACAGTGACCCTTAAAATGAAACATCTGGATATCTGTACAAGTAAAAGACTATTCATAGTTTTGAATACATTGTTGGAGCAGCAGGGTAACCCTCCAAGGAATGCTAATATTAATGGTAGAAGAAAATATAGTAAGGAATGTATAACTTCTATATAGCATTCTTAAAAAAAAAAGCCTACATTTTTTAAAACACATTTTTGATACTATTTATTTATATATTTGAATGTACCACACTCCTATACTTAGTACTCAGTGGCAAAATATATATCTAGAAACAACATCCATTACAGAAAATTTTAATTTCTTTATATTTACCTATGATGCCTGTGTTTTTTAAATGAGTATGCATGTGTTAATTTTTTAATCATAAATTTAATTGATCAGTTTGGATTTGGAGAAAGCTGTCTTGAATGATTACTATATGATAAGTCTTAACTAGCTTCTAGAGACTGTATGCATAACACCAACTATAATCTTACGTCCACAGTCATGAGAAGACAATTGACTTGTCTCATCAAAAATCCTGGTAGACAGAGAACAAATCAGAACTTTGGAAGTTTGGATTCAAACTGAAATGTACAATTAGCTAAAATCTATGATGTTGGCTATTTCTTAAAATATTTCTTTTTTTTTTTTTTTAAAGATTTTATTTATTTATTTGACAGAGAACACAAGTAGGCAGAGAGGCAGGCAGAGAGAGAGGAGGAAGCAGGCTCCCTGCTGAGCAGAGAGCCCGATGCGGGACTCGATCCCAGGACCCTGAGATCATGACCTGAGCCGAAGGCAGCGGCTTAACCCACTGAGCCACCCAGGCGCCCTCTTAAAATATTTCTAACATGTTAAATGACTATGGTAGAAGATAGAGCTCCCCGGCCGTCCTCCCCACCTCTTGGCCCTCTTGCATACACAAGCACACACAGCCCACCACCAATTCCAGAACAGCAAGAGGCAAAGGGAAATAAAAGGAAGAAGTCACAAGAAGTCTCTAAATATTTTATAGTTTTCAAAGACTAGTTTTATCATTTTGATCAATGTAACTAGAGGAAAGCCAAACAGCTCACAACTCCTAAAACTGAGGTATGCCATAAACACGGGAAAAGGACAGTCCTGATTCTCACGAGAAGGAAGTCCACGCAGAGCATTTTCACCCAGGAGACAGTCTGCCTCATTAACCTTTAGGTGATGGCAACTGAGGGAGACAGCAGAAAAAAGGGGTTGGAACAGCTCAAGGAAAGATGACAACAAGTCAGAAGTAAGATGGGTTGTGACAGCGACGATCTCCAAAGGAAAGAAAAAACATGGAAATCGGCAACGCAAATGGAAAGTGACAGGAAGAAACTGTTTGGGACTATAAATTAGCTCAGTGGGAAAGGAAGTGGGACATGCACTGGAGTGAAACCATTGAATTATGGGATTATGCCCCCAGAACTCGTAGCATAGCAATATTGTCTCCTAGCCAACAGAGCAGGACTAGATTTATTATATATACATCCTCCTGCCTTCTTCAACCTGTTCTCGGAGAAGCAGCGAAGTCAGTTGCGAAGAGAAAATTAACCGGCTCTTTCCTTTTTTGCCTCTTCTTTGCTTCCCAAATTAGTGAGAAAATGTAAATGTGAATTTTCCCTTGGTGGCTGTCTCATCACAGATGGTGACACATTAGAAAATCCTGGTGAGAAAATTTAATTCCAGTTTTCTCCTCTCCATCAAGGCTGATGTCCCTTTGAATGTGCTAATGGACCCACCCCTATTCAGAGTCTAGTATATTTACTTTAAACTCCTTTCTTTTAAAGGTCTTTTAAAATGAAGAAACCTGACGATGTCAATGACTCCACTGATTTCCCGTGTTGGAACCTCAGGAGTTTCACTTTGTATTTCTCCTACAGGCATTCTTAACGGATTGTCTGTGGAAGGCCTTCTGACTCTGAAATCTAGGTCACCAATGGATTGCGCCTTGCTCAGCATCCACTTTCTTTTTTGTTTCTAGGGACAGCTCTAGTCCACTTCAAATTAAAGATATTTAACACATCTCTAAATACTGTGAAATATTGCAGACTTCTACGATCGAGTTCAATGGGAGCACATCAGCTCACACTTCCTGAATGTTGGACAGCAAAAGATGTGACCACTCTATGCTCTACCCCATGCAGTCTAGCCTTTAAATGAGTACCCAAATAAACACTTAACATGCAGAGTGTTCAATGCCTCTGGGCATGCATTACTCGCCTCATACTACATGCTTAAAGAATGACGAAAAATAGTAGTGAGGAAGTAGGTTTGGTTGGGTAAAGACTGAAACAATTTTTTTTGTTGTTGTTTTTAAAGATTTTATTTATTTATTTGACAGAGAGAGAGATCACAAGTAGGCAGAGAGGCAGGCAGAGTGGGGCGGGGGGGAAGCAGGTTCCCATCTGAGCACAAAGTCCGATTCAGGGCTTTATCCCAGGATCCTGAGATCATAACCCGAGCCAAAGGCAGAGGCTTAACCCACTGAGACACCTAGGTGCCTCATTTTTGTTGTTGTTGTTGTTGTTTTAATGCAGGTTTTGAATAGAATACATATATACAAAGTTAAAAACAAAACTGAAGGATCCTTTAAAACCTTAAAGTACTGATGTGTCTAGAATAAAATGGCTGCTTTGTGACAAAGCACAGGGGGATGAGGTAATGAGAGGACATGATAAGACATTCTTGAATATGCATTTTAAGCCCCTACACTAGATGAAATTTCCCCTCCCTGGAGAAAATGAGTGATGTGCAGGCTTTGGACAGATATATTTATTAATTAGGAAAGTCTGAGAGAAAAGCTAGCTTGAGTGTGGGCTGGAAATTCATCATCTCATCATCTACCACATCTCAGATGGGCAACAGCAGGAGATGTCAAAATACAAGAATATACAGTAGACCTGAACTACTTTCTCCAGGTCACTCCAATCTCCTTCAAGAGAGAAGGAAGTAGGACATTCTGAGATTCAATGTCCACACTCTTCAGGTGAGGGGAAGCTTTGAGACAGAGATGAGAAACTACTGACCTCCCTCGAGTTTCACTTCAAGGTGTCACACGAGGGGATCAATTCTGCAATTTTCTTGTCTGATAGATGTAAGAGAAAACATCAGACAGCCTATGTGAGTTTTCACAAATTTGGGGGAGATTTTCCCAGATGAATGAGAAGTGCTACTTGAAAGAGGAGGGGCTTCACACCATCCCAGCAGGCAGAGTGGGAAGCCCAATGAGGAGATGGAACAAGGCAGGGAGTTATTTCAGTGCAGAGGAGAGCCTAGGTGGAGGTGATGTACAGAACACCAGGTGACATTCACACTCATTACTAGTATTATCCATAGGAGGAACTGACAATCCCAGAGCTTGGAAGTGACCACAGCAGGGACACTGCTGGATGCAACTGTTCACTGGGAAATATAAAGCCTTGAGAAGACAGAAGGATCAAAGAGGCTAGTGTTTTCAAAAAGGAGGGGATGCATTTATTTCTATTATTTTTTTCATTTCAAATCTATGAACTGTGGCCTCGTAGAATCAAATACCTCAAAGACTAAAGATTAAGGCTAACTAGTAAATATTTTTATAAAAATACTGGCACAGTTGGCTTGACTCCAATGAGGAAAACTGATATAGTTCTATGGATCATAAGACATTTAAATCCTAGAGAATATGGTGAGGTATATAAAAATATTTAAACTGTCTTTTTAGCATATTTTCTTTAATATTGTATTGTCTATTTCAGTAGGAAAATAAATATCTGTAAAACCTATAATTATTTAAAAATAGTCCTCTGTAGTTTCAGAATATGGACTTTTTAAAAAAAACACAAAACAGTAATAGAGATGATCTGTATTATAAATGCTTTAAAGTAAATCATATGGAAATTTTAAAAGTTAAGCGTAAGGTAAAAAAATACAAAATATTGAAATTTTAAACTTCATTTAATAATTAAATTCTGGAAGGACAAAGTATGGTTCAATTTCAGCAAATGATATCATTTAAAAATATTGTTTAGTAATTTCTAAAAGGAATTTGTTATTAAGCCTCTTAAGAATCAATAAAATCAGTCAACCAATAAAAGTAACAAAGAAGTCCATAGTCTCTCATGGTTCTCCCCCTCCAATTTCCCCCTACCCCCTGACCATGAGAGACTACTGATTCTCAGAAACAAACTGAGGGTTTTAGAGGGGAGGGGTTTGGGGGGCTGGGTTAGCCTGTAGTGGGTATTAAGGAGGGCATGTATTACATAGAGCACTGGGTGTTATAAGCAAATGATGAATCATGGAACACTGCATCAAAAACTAATGATGTATTGCATGGTGACTAACATAATAAAAATAAAATCAATAAAATCTTTAAAAATAAATAAATAAAACCATTTTTGACCCAGGTCAGGGTGGGGGGGAGTAAGAAAGAAGGTCAACAATATCAGGTTTTACTTCACAAAAATTCAGAGTAGATAATAAATATATATACCTTTTAGGGTTGATGAAAATAGGAAAATAATCATCACATTAAATTCAGGAAGAAACAAAACATAGGTCTACAATTCCTCATCTGAAACCTCAGTCATTGGAATTTGCATATATCATATATTATATATACCTCCCATCCATACTCTTTAATATATTGTTCCTCAAGATTCACACCAATTGGGATAAATAAGAGTATCAATGGTAATATTAGTATAGTTAAGTTTAGTCACCAAATGTGATTCAGTGCCAAACCAATGGGGGGAAAAATGTTTTCATCATTTACTACATCACAGAATTGTAGAAATAGGGTTATGTGCTTGTATTTAATACGCAAACACAAATCTAAGAACTTCATTGACAAACTTTTTCTGTCTTTGAGCAGCAAGTCCACTAGCTATGAAAAGTCAGGTGGAATGTAAAACACTAGAGTCTATGTTGTGCTGATTTACAGAAGACTCTCCAGCCAACAACGCTATGCAGAAATTCACATGCGCCAA